>NC_089765.1:6470875-6483375 GCF_040412425.1 Macrobrachium rosenbergii | reverse complement strand
TTTCGGGTGTCAGGGAGTGCATGCCTTCCATTCGCCGGTGGTCGAGGGTGTGATGCGACCCATGATTAAGGTGCGAAGGGCCAACCAGTGCCATGGGGTGAATGCCAAGTGGCTTTTGTCGGGAACAGGCAGATGGGGGAGGAGCAACTGGGAGAGGCGACTGACTACTGCGGACAATTATGGCTGAGGTGGCTAACAGTGAATGAATGCCTTGGAGCCGAGAGCATGACTGAATGACCGATGAACTGGTAGCGACACAAATGTCCACACACACACACACACACACACACACACACACACACACCTCATCCCAGTCCCTTTTTCGTTGACCTTCCTCTCGTCAGCTCACCGACGCAAATAGCCTGCCTGAGGAATTGCCCGAAACGATCAGGCAGACAAGACATGCATCTATGATGGGTACGCCCCGCATACCAATGCTCTATCAAAGCCGATAGCAATAATACCTAGTGGGAGCTCAAGTGTCAAATAACACCTGTTTGCAGGTGCTTGTCAAGTCAGCCCCCTGCTGTTTGTTACGCCTTTCTAAAGGAAGTAATTAACCTTTTGAATAGAAAGGACAAATGGCCTAAATCCATCGTCAGCCGTTGGCTGTGATCTGTCATGACAAAGCTATGAGGTCAGATGGGCAGCAAGTTCGGAAGTGGGCTGAAAAGCACAAAAGGAATTGTCAGCTTTGAATAAAAGCTGTTTCGCAGCTTCTATCATTATTCTTCAACGGTTTTGCATTTCTTTCCTTCTTGTTTTACTATGCACCGGTTTATGTTTCGTTGCATTTAGATCTACTGTAGGGTTTGACATTCACTATCAAGTTGACTTAAAATTTTCTTCGCACTGTCGTCTGCGTTAATGGCTGCTTCGGTGTCTTCGTCAGGAAATAGAATCAAGAATCACTGTAGTAATGAATTATTTTCAGTTTTCTGTAAAAGAAAACTATTGAGATGCCTATTTGTCTGTTCGTTCGCACTTTTTCTGTCCGCCCTCAGATCTTAAAAACTACTGAGGTTAGTGGGCTGGAAATTAGTACGTTGATCATCCACCCTCCAATCATCAAACATATCAAATTACAGCCCTCTAGCCTCAGTAGTTTTGATCTTACTTAAGGTTAAAGTTAGCCATGATCGTGAGTCTGGCACGGCTATATGTGCCAACAACACAGGCCACCACCGGGCCGTGGCTGATATTTTCAGGGTCTGCGGTTGAGAGTTTCCGCGGTTAAGAGTTTCATGGGCCGTGGCTGAGAGTTTCATACAGCATTATACGATGTACTGAAAATTCGATTGCGCCGAAGAAACTTCGGCGCATTTTTCACTGGTTGTTATTTGGAAATAGTACCGAGTTCAATATTTGGAAAATGAAATTCAGCCAGTTGTCAGTTCCAATTGAGATTTCTTAAATAGAACTATAACATTTGTATTAGTATGAACAACACTACTGCGGAAAGTTTTTTAAATCTGAACATTCTGTTTTCCTGTGAATTTCCTGTTTTCTAATTTGTCCTTTGCGTGTATAGGGAACATAATATGCTCGTTTAAATAGTATATAAATTCTTCAGTTTTTATAAGTTTGGAGTATATATGTAATTATGTTATAATGTTACGAATACAGGTCTTGTTTTTTTGCGTTCAGGTAACAATATGATGTTAATAAACACTGATTGGTGTATTAACATTTCATTAGCAGCAGATATTACATGTAGAATGAGACGCGTGAAAATAACTGCTAACTCTTCTTTTAGTGTTGTCTTTCTTATTACTTATGATTGGGTCATAATATGTTATTTTCATGACGTTAACCGTTATCGAAAGATTTCAAGCGAAGTTCCGGAATATCGGTAAATAAAGGAACTCTCTCTCTCTCTCTCTCTCTCTCTCTCTGTTATTTCTTTTATATTTTTTTTAGTGTACTTCGATTTGTTATTTGAACCTCCTTTAGTTTTGTAAGATTCCACCTAAAGAGTCTTGAAGTAACTAATACGAAACGAGAGTATTAACTCTCTCTCCCTCTCTCTCTCTCTCTCTCTCTCTCTCTCTCTCTCTCTCTCTCTCCAAGATTTCATGTAAGGAATCTTGAAATAATTAAACACGAAAATGAGAATATTGCCGCTCTCTCTCTCTCTCTCTCTCTCTCTCTCTCTCTCTGCGAGATTTCATGTAAAGAATCTTGAAGTAATTAAATACGAAATGAGAATATTAGCTCTCTCTCTCTCTCTCTCTCTCTCTCTCTCTCCTCTCTGCGAGATTTCATGTAAAGAATCTTGGAAGTAATTAAATACGAAATGAGAATATTAGCTCTCTCTCTCTCTCTCTCTCTCTCTCTCTTTCTTTCTTCTCTCTCTCTTCTTCTCTTTCCTCTCTCTCTCTCTCAGAACCATCTCGAACACACGCACGAGCATCCATGCTTCACAACTTTTGCATGCCTGACGTCCACTCATTCATGTTGGGAATAGGTTGACACTGATTCTTAATTACTGCTCCTGAATTCAATAGGAATATGTTCAAGGGAGAGAGAGAGAGAGAGAGAGAGAGAGAGAGAGAGAGAGAGAGAGAGAGACTTCAGGTATATTTTTATTCCTCGTCATGGTATGGTGATTGTATCATTTGTCGGTGTATCTTTTGTAATGCATTTTCCGTTTCTTGCTAGATACCGATTCGGAATCTGTGCTATTATGTAAGCATCCGAGACTTCTCGGTCATCCTGTTTGGTAATAGAGTGTGTGTGTGTGTATATATATGTATATATATATATATATATATATATATATGTATACATATATATATATATATATATATATATATATATATATATATATATATATATATATATATATATATATATATACTGTACTACGTGTGTGCATGTATGTATGCATATATATATATATATATAAACATTTATATAAAAACACATATATATGTATTTATGTTTGTATATATATATATATATATGAGTGTGTTTGCACCATGTATTCCTAATCATGGTTAGATAGCATTAAGAGTGTTAAAACAGTAAATGCCGTTTATCCTTATATGTTGGCTCTCCGGATTTCGCAGGCATTTTTCCCAGTTTGCGTTTGAACTTGCTTGCATCAGAAGTAAATCTTATATTGAAGAGAAGAAAGATATTGAAGATTTCACTCGTACTAAAAGATGGTGGATAATTTTACAAGCTTTATGAGAAGAAAAAGGTGTTGCATATGACTCCAGTATTTTTCATAACAGCTTGAAAGGGTCTTTGACAGCAATTTTTCTCGTAGGGTGAGTAGTGCCGTCGGTGAATCTCACGGGGTGCACTGTAGGCATTACTTAAGGCTCTTTGCAGCGTGCCCTCGGCCCGTAGCTGCAACCCTTCTTATTCTCTTTCTTCCATCCTACTTTCAGTCCTTTCCTCTTGTTACACCTTTCAAACCTTCTTACTGTCAATTCCCCTTTCAGCGCCGAATGACCTTATAGGCCCAGCGCTTGTCTTTTGGCCTAAATTCTATATTCTATTCTTTAATAGCAATTATTGACAAGGGCTTGAAAATTCGAGAACGAAATTCATTACTTTAAACGAGTGAGAAGCATTTTGGAGTAACAATCCTTGTATATTTTTTTTTCTTTTAATTGAACATCACGTTGTTAATTGATGATACCTGTTTTGAATGCAGTGATTAAATTCTCAACCAGAATATTGGTATTCCTGCTTGTGATGGCCCTGTCCCACATTTTGGTAACCTATTTTTTAACCTCACAGTGAGTACAGTTTTATGCAGAACATCACTCAAATAATCAACGGCATATTAAGAAACACATATTAAGAAAGAAAATGTAATATATATATATATATATATATATATATATATATATATATATATATATATATATATGACTTTTATCACATCACCGTGATTCATATATTAATCAGTAAGCTACAAACGTCCTTTAATATCCGATTCGCTCTACCTCGGAGATAATATATTTTCATAATATGTTACCGAAGGGGAATTTTTAGTTAATAATAAGTGTGGGTAAAGGCGTCCACTGTAGTCCTGAGTTCTTGTCCTTCGTTGGTTCGAGCCCACAGGACGACGAATTTATTATTAACTAAAAAGTCCCCTTCGGTAACATATATGAAAATATATTATTTCCGAGGTGGAGCGAATTGCATATAAGGACGTTTGTAACTTACTGAGTATATATATATATATATATATATATATATATATATATATATATATTATATATATATATATATATATATATATATATATATATATCAGTAGAGAAGATAATTCAAACTATAATGATTCATTATTGGACGTTAAAACTGTCGAACATGTACAGAATTTGTCGAATGATTATGTGATAAAAGGTAGGAATAAAAATTTCAAATTGGTAAGTAACTTTTTTCGTTATTTGGCAGTGTGCCCAGGAAACAAGGTTATGGCAGTTTCTATTACACTAATTTAAAGGTTATGCCAGTTTCTATTACACTAATTTAAAGGTTATGCCAGTTTCTATTACACTAATTTAAAGGTTATGCCAGTTTCTATTACACTAATTTAAAGGTCATGCCAGTGTCTATTACACTAATTTAAAGGTTATGCCAGTTTCTATTACACTAATTTAAAGGTTATGCCAGTTTCTATTACACTAATTTAAAGGTTATGCCAGTTTCTATTACACTGTTTAAAGGTTGTGCCAGTTTCTATTACACTGATTTAAAGGTTATACAGTGTCTATTACACGGATTTAAAGGTTATGCCAGTTCTATTACACTGATTTGTTATTTTAAAGGTTATGCCAGTTTCTATTACACTGATTTAAAGGTTATGCCAGTTTCTATTACACTAATTTAAAGGTTATGCCAGTTTCTATTACACTAATTTAAAGGTTATGCCAGTGTCTATTACACTAATTTAAAGGTTATGCCAGTTTCTATTACACTAATTTACAAAGGTTGCTGCCAGTTTCTATTACACTAATTTAAGGTTATGCCAGTTTCTATTACACTAATTTAAAGGTTATGCCAGTTTCTATTACACTAATTTAAAGTTTCTATTACACTAATTTAACCACGTTTGCGTGAAATCCCATTGTTTTATTAATGAATCTTGAGTATGGCAAGAAAACTGCTGCTCCCCGTAAGGGGATAGCGCCGCCAGTGCACCTCATGCGGTGCATTGTAGGCATTACTTAAGGTTCTTTGCAGCGTGCCTGCGGCCCCTGGCTGCAACCCCTTTCGTTCCTTTTACTGTACCTCCTTTCATATTCTGTTTCTTCCAACTCACTTTCCACCCTCGCCTAACAATTGCTTCAAAGTGCAACTGCGAGGCTTTCCCCCCCTGTTACACCTTTCAGAATTTTACTGTCAACTTCCGTTCCAGCGCTGGATGACCTCATAGGTCCCAGTGCTTGGCCTTTAGCCTAAATTCTGTATTCTATTCAATTCAGTTCAAGAAAACTGCTAAAACAGGAAACGAGAAGATTGTAATGACAACTTCCTGTGATAAACTGTAAGAGATTTAACAGAGTATGCAATGTAGACACCATTGGTAGTAGACTCTCCACTCATCACTTCTGTACTTTAGTTTCATCGACTCTCTTACGATAAAACCTAGAGTTTCTCTCTTTACACGTATGTATACACTGTGTGCATATTTAAGCTTCGCCTGCGGTCTAATGAGTACACACACACGAACATGTATGCAGAATAGAATTCTAAGGTTTCTGCTTAAAGGGACGATGAAACTTAAACTTAAGTACCGAAATGAAGAGAAAGACCACAGATCTGTTCAAATAAAATTCAGACTTGAAATATATTAAGTACGTAGACATACATTATCACATAAATGTAAGGGTGTATTATATATGTATATATACACATATATATTATTTCAGAATTGGATATAAAACGACATTTGTAGCTTACTGTTTGTGTATATAAAATCACGGTGATGTGATAAATTCAAACTGCCTGCCATGTTGTTATACAGGTTACTCAAGCCTTTTCGGATCTGTATTGCGCCATGTAGCAATACTGTAGTTTGGATGAACAATTAAAATGAGCAGAATTACTGCTTAATCAAAGACCGTCAGGAAGTGAAGTGTTTTCTTTCCCTTAAGTTTCCTGTTTTATCGTTTTGCTCTCATTCCATTGACCTCTAACTTATGTGCAGATCGCTGATGTCATTGCTATGTTGTGGGCTGAGTAAGCAGACTTGGAATGCGGTAATCTATAAGTATTGTGCAAAGCATTTCGTTTTAATCTGTTGTCTTTTATATTCTGTTGATTTTAATCTTAGGAGAAAGCTTCGAGAAAGTATGAATAGCATTCGTTTTCTTCGCATAAAATTTCTCTCTCTCTCTCTCTCTCTCTCTCTCTCTCTCTCTCTCTCTCTCTCTCATTCACATAAATACTTTATAAACTTTTCTGCCTTTGATATGGCCATATCCTTCCCCCCACCCCCACCCCCAACCCGACCTTACACCTCCAAGTATCTCGTCTGTATCCTACTTCATATTATTATCTGATTAAGACTTGTAAACTACCTCGAAGGTATTCCCATATGTCTTGAGTGGACATTAATGGAGTTGCCTATTAAAAGGGTCGACCCAAGTCTCTTTTTCCTTTTTGCTAGAAGACATCATCATCTTTCTTCCCTGCCAATGGACTCCACATACCTCAACCCCTCCCATTGTGTTTGACCCCTTCTGCCCACGCTTTTGACCTCGTCTCTCACGCCCAGACATCTCTCGTACCTTTCTTTAATAGCCGTGTCGGTTTTCTATAATTCTTCCTTTGCGCCATATCTAGAAATGATCTTCTTTTCGTACCCTCGGACGAACGAAATTCCCCAGCAGTCTGTCGTACCCTGTGGACGAAGGGCATTAAGTAATAGTCTACAAGGGGGATGGAAACGACGGTTATCGTCGGCATTCACGAAGTGCGTTTTGGAAAGGAATCTTGAATCGAGACTTCGCACATTATGGCTTCGAGGAGGTTAGCGTGTTTAGTTAAGCGATCGGAGCTTTAGGGGTCAAAACCAAAGCACTGCTTCGATTGCACGCGATACCCTAAAAGATGGACCCTCCGAAGTGCCCTGACGAGGGGAACCGGAACGTCATCTAATCCTGACATAACTTGGTGGTTTTTCATTTTCAGGTCATGAGATTGATAATCATTTTCTTTGAGCACTCAAAGAGACTTTGGTATTATCTTACCTTTTGCAGAGTACTTGCTTCTGGCATTCTTGATAGAAGACCTACTTTGCAGTTCCTGGATTGTTGACAGTTCATTAAGTCAGTAAGGGTTATTTATTTGTTTTTATTGAGATAAATAAAACAATCATCCTGCCAGATCACGAAAAATAAATTTTTTTACTCCTTACTGTTTTATATTAATTGTAATTTTATTTCATTTTATTATTTTACATGTTTGAAGACTTCAAACAGAAACTGAAAAGTTCTTCATCATTTTCATTCTTATTTCTGTGTGTTCCAATTCTTCACAGTTCAGGATCGCGTGATCAGAACGCCCGTAATTTTGTCATTTTTTTTTTTCTTTTATTCAGCTTAAGCTCTCCAGTTTTGATTGCAGAAAATTAGCCTCATTTGACTGGGAATAATTTTTAAACTAACAACAGATATTGCCAGTGTTCTTGTGACTGAGTTGTTTTTACTCTTTATTCTTGTTTTGTCATATATTTTCCTTTATTTTTTCTTTGTTTTTCCCTATCGGTAACAGCAGTACTTGGTTTTACTCTTTATTCTTGTTTTGTTATATATTTTCGTTTATTTTTACTTTGTTTTTCCTTATCGGTAACAGCAGTACTTGGTTGGAGTCCATTGTCATATTGTTCACTGGGAAATATACTTTTGTAGTTACATTCCATGACGTGCAGGATATAGCTGGAACACAGTATTGGTAACCCTTTGCTTAGCAAGTTGCATTTTATTTTTTTCTTATTACAACCCTTGAGCCTCCCCTTCTTCTCTTACGGTAAAACACAAAAGTTGCATTTGTGAATTACGGCTTGATATACCAGCGACAGTTTTGATCCTATGATTCACGAATTCTCGTTTGTCAGTAAAAGGGAAGAGGTGCTGTCAGTGCACCTCACGTGGTGCACAGTAGACATGACCGAAGGAAGTTAGCAGCATTCCGGCGGCCCATAACTGCACCAACTTTTTAGCCTTTTACTTTACCACCATTTTCACTTCCTTTCTCTTGCTGTCCAGCCTCTCCAACTCCCCCATTTCACTGTCTTAAGCGCTGAAATAAAGTTCCCCAGTGCTTGGCTAGACAGCCAAAAGCCCGTAAATATATCTATCTATCTATCTATCTATAAAGAGAAAAGGTGATAGTTCGAAGAACTTAATTTCGGATTCAGACGGGTTGAGAAGCGGTTCCTTTGTCATTCTGTACTACTATCTATCACCCAAATAAGTTTTGGCCCACATCTCAAGTAAGAAGCCTCATCAGGTACGGGAGCCAATATGGTTTACCTACGTCATATTTGCAGAACATGCGCTGGGTATTTTTACCTGAGACTGACGAACATGCTGATACACTGTTAGTCCTTTTTAGATTAGCTCACATGCGTGCGCGCGTGCAGACATACGCAGATATAGCTGTCGAATTCAGATACATTTGTTAGAGGTGTAATTGACCCATCTTCACCATTGTAGCCAAAAGTGTTTTATCGTTATTATTGCTTTTTAGGGTTTATATATATATATATATATATATATATATATATATATATATATATATATATACACACAGTTGTCTTTTCCCTCTTTGTTCTGTTTTAGATGTAAATATGGTGTCAATAGTACATGTATATACTCCTTACATTATGTATACAAGTATTATTTATCTTTTAATCGCTTTTTCACCCTGGAAATATATCAAGCGATACGAAACGTTGGCATTTTAATAAACGGATATAAACAAAAATGTCTTTCCATGAACTTCAAATTGTGTACTGCCTGAGCGCATGCTCCTGCTCTTACACACACACACACACACACACACACACACATATATATATATATATATATATATATATATATATATATATATATATATATCAGTTATGTCACTTTTGACCTGTATGTTAATTGCAATATCCACAGTGCCTTCTTAACTTCTCGAATTTTCACATTTTATGTACGCCTAAGATCCAGTTGAAGAACAAAATTAAGAAATTCTGCCTTCTTTAGGAGGAACCGAACCCGGACCTGGAGTATCAGAAGGAGTTCACGATAAGAGGGGATTGTGATTATTATAGTTACATACGTATCCGGTAAGAAGTGACCAGCAGATTCTATTTAAATATTCCAGCCTAAAAAAGAGCAAAAATTATTGAAAACCTGGCACTGATAAATGTATCTGAATTCGACAACTATATGTGTGTTTGAGCGGCAATTGACTTTCATCATTCTCCGTGGCCAGGTTGGTAACGTTGCCTCGCTCTTATACTCCGGATGCGTGTTCGGTTCCTACTACACTCGTCAGAATTTCTTCATTTGGTTCTTCATTTGGATCTCAGTCTTGGTAGTGATAGGGAAGCTAAATATTGTGGAGAAATCGAGTAGATAAGAGGCATAGTGGTTATAAGTTACAAACACACACACACATACACACACACACACATATATATATATATATATATATATATATATATATATATATATATATATATATATATATATATATATATATATATATATATATATACATACCATTATGTGTGTTTACTTTTGGAAATACTTGAATATGTACACTTTGAGGGTATGTAGAATGTCATCAGTGAAATATGTCAGACACTTAGTGTGATATATGCAGATACTCTTTTGTCTCTTTAAGCTGTAGATACATTGATAAATACTATTCTCTTAAATATTGACAAATGTATTTCTACATCAGTGGGGTTTTTTACTAGACACTATGTCTATTTTCTGCAGTGTGCGGAAGGTAAGTATTTAAAAGTGAGTAGTTAGCACTGTTTAGTTATGCTTAGCAAACCGGTTCAGTCTTAACCCAGATTAAATTTAAACAAGTAAAAAATGCGCCGAAGAAACTTCGGCGCAATCGAGTTTTCTGTACACCGTATAATGCTGTGTGAGCCGCGGCTCATGAAATTTTCAGCCACTGCCCGGTGGTGGCCTGTCCTGTAGCGTTGTCAGACGCACGGTCATGAGTAACATTAACCTTAAATAAAATAAAAACCACCGAGGCTACAGGGCTGGAATTTGGTATGTTTGATGATTGGAGGGTGAATGATCAACATATCAATTTGCAACCTCTAGCCTCAGTAGTTTTTAAGATCTGAGGGCGGACGGACAGAAAGCCATCTAAATAGTTTTCTTCTACAGAAAACTAAAACCTGCAAGTTTCAGCATTGCCTCAAACTACAGGTTTCCCTCAGAACTCGTCTCTTCTAGGAGAAAGTAGATGCTGAACGTGTGTTTTTATTTTTCCGTTTGTATTCATGTGTAAAAAAAAAATTTCTCTCTCTCTCTCTCTCTCTCTCTCTCTCTCTCTCTCTCTCTCTCTCTCTCTCTCACTTAAATTTATATTTCGTGCAGTTACACACACATATATGTATGTATGTATGCATGTTTGTATGTGTAGTGTTTGTTTTCATGCGATGTGTGTGTGTGAATATTTGCTGGTTATGCAGGCGTGAATTTTCTTTTATATTTACAAACATGCCATAAATTTTGTGTAATATCCATTTCATTAAGTTCTCTCTTACATTAATGGACATTAATATAGTAAATATATATATATATATATATATATATATATATATATATATATATATATATATATATATATATATATATATATATATATATATACAAAGGTGCGTGTGTGTGTATGTGTGTGTGAGTGTCAGTGTGTACGTGTATATGTGTTCATTGCAACTTACCCTCGTTCTCTCTTATCACTTGTTTTTCATTCACTACGTTGGTTTCTAATGAAGAGAACTGTGAAGTCTCATCGTGTATTGATAGAACTTTGCGGATAACGACTGCCTACATCGAAAGTTAATTTCTTGCTGATTAAAATATGAAGAGCGAGATTGCAAAAATATTAATTGTTGTGTGAGATGTGTCCCAGCTTTCATGCGTCAGTCATGTTAAAGATTTGTGGTAATTTACTTATCTTATTTAGAGTAGGTTCGCGTAATTTTTGATATTGTAACTGTCAACTTTATTCCATCAGTTTCTTCATCTGTTTATTTAATATTGTCATCAGAGTTTATGATTTTTGTTTAATAGAGGAAGTATCTGCTTTTAATGATCTGAACGGGAACTTGTAAGGGTAAATAAAAATTAAAGCTAAAGCACTAATAGATCGAGTGAAAGGAAAGGAAAGATTTTATTCTTATTGCTTGCAAGATTTCTTCCTTCCTGCGTTACTTTTCCAAATTTTCTTCCAATCATTTTCTTATAATTCTATTTTTTTTTTCAATGGTTTCCTCCAGTGGCACCCACTCCAGCTTCTCTCTCTCCTCTCTCTCTCTCTCTCCTCTCTCTCTCACTCTTGTATATAAATTCCACCCTCTCTCTCTCTCTCTCTCTCTCTCTCTCTCTCTCTCTCTCACACCACAACGTATATAAGTTACACCTCTCTCTCTCTCTCTCTCTCTCTCTCTCTCCTCTCTCTCTCTCCTCCAGTGTGAGCCCTCCATCCCTTTAAAATCTTAATTTTTTCCTTTTGTGACTTTTTCTTTATATCTTCGACCTCTTCACCTCCTCCCTATCCCGAACCATCTTTATAATCCTCTAGCGTCTTCCTATCTTCATTAACTAAATCCCCCCCAATAACAAACATACTGTAAGCGCCGACAGTATAATCACAGGGCATTATTGCTCCTCCCTCGTCTCCACTACAATAGTTCATTGGCTGTAACCGTGAGACCAAGCTGCTTCCTGCTGACGTCATTCATTCTTTTGAGGCTTTTGGTGGGCGTAAAGAGAAGATTTACATAAACATTCATAATTATCGCATATTTTGCTGATTAATGATAAATAACTAAATTCCGTCAGTTTATATTAATTTTGTTATTAGACATCATCTCTCGCGCTCTCTCCCTCCCCAGTAGGGGGTTATTGCCGTTAGTGCACATTACATGGTGCACTGTAGGCATTATTGAGGGTCTTTGCAGCGTTCCTTCGGCCCTTAGCTGCAACCCTTTTTCATTCCTTATGCTGTACCTCCGTTCATATTCTTTCTTCCATCTGACTTTCCACCCTTTCTAACTAATTGTTTCATAGTGCAACTGCGAGGTTTTCCTCCCGTTACACCTCTCAAACCTTCTTACTGTCAATTACCGTTTCAGCTCTGAATGACCACATACGTCCCAGCGCTTGGCCTTTGGCCTTAATTCTCTCTCTCTCTCTCTCTCTCTCTCTCTGAATACATGTCCATTTATTTGTGTTTCTTCAGCAAATAATAGAGTCGAATATTGGTATATTAATTTT
>NC_089765.1:6463375-6465875 GCF_040412425.1 Macrobrachium rosenbergii | reverse complement strand
TGCCGCGTGTTTAAAATGCATATTCTCTATCAAGTTAAAAAAAAAAATTATTGGATGTTCCCTCGTGATAGGGAAGTGAGTTGGGCATATTTCCTTTTAATGAATTTTGTGCATATTAGATTTAATGAACAGTGTACACGAGTTATAGTGAATTGTATGTATGAAATATCGTGGACAATGCTTAAAGGAGCTAAAATGAATTGTGTGCAGTACCTTTAATAATAAACGTGCAACAAGCTTCAGTGCATTAAGGTACAAGCTGCAAGCCACAATAAAGTGAGCGGATACGAACCGAAGTGTACTCCATGAATGTAAGCTAGTAATATCATAAATGTAAGCTAGTAATGTACTCTTGCCTTCAAAACTTCTATTTTTTTCTTTTTCGCAGTTTATTCTGTCCGCACTTTTTCTGTCATCCCTCAGATCTTAAAAACTACAATGGCTAGAGGGCTGCAAATTGGTACATTGATCATCTACCCTCGAATCATCAAACATAGCAAATTGCAGCCCTCTAGCCTCGGTATTTTTTATTTAAGGTTTAGGTTAGCCTTAATCGCCCCTCTGGCAACGATATAGGATAGGCCGTGGATAAGGGTTCATGGACCGCGGCTCATACAGCATTATACCTAGACCACCGAAAGGTAGATCTATTTTCGGCGGCCTTGATTATACGCTGTAGCGTCTGTATACAAAACTCGACTGTGCCGAAGAAACTTCGTCGCATTTTTTACTTGTTTTTCAACCTGTGTAGGAGATTTTTTTTTTATATTCCTAACGATTGCCTCAATATAATGTTATTTTTATGTAACTGGTGCCTCCCCCCTCCCTAGTCATTTACAAGTATAACTAGATTTTGTGCAAGAACGCGAAGTAGCGGAAGTGTCAGTTTCACTCTTGGCATAACATTTAACTTTGCGAAATGGGTGATGATGCTGACACGCTGGAATAAGGATGTTATAATGACCGAAAAGTCTAAAAAAGAAATAGAAAAGCTAAGGATTTCGTGGATTTGTTGCTAAGTTCTTCTTTAATTTTTTGGGCTGTTGCGACATTCGCAGTTATTTGAAATTTGATGTACATGCGTGTACATACATGCTTTACATATATATATATATATATATATATATATATATATACATACATACATACATACATACGCCATACATATATATACACACTATATATATATATTTGTCATAGTGTATATATTTATATATGTATATGTATACATATAAAATTTTTGCACATGTTATTTAATGCAAAAGTACCAACAGTGATATATTCATTCTTTTTCGTCCTGTTACGACGTTTTCGAGAGATGTAGTACGTATCAGCAGTAATTTAATATATATATAATTTAATATATATATATTATATATATATATATATATATATATATATATATATATATACTTGGGCGCCGAAAAGCACAAAGCAACATGCAGACTGTTAAAATAACAATAGAGTTGATTGTGTTATTTACAACGCTTTTTTTATTTTATTTTATTTTTTTTTTTTTTTTATTTTGAGAATCAGCATTACAGGGCCGTGATGATATAATTGTTATTGGAATACTTGAAGAAATAAAGATATTCCTATACTGTATTAGATGATGCATAGGGAACAGCAAAAAAAAAAGAGGCTTATTATGGTTATAAGAGCAGACAGCCATATAGCGCACAAAAGATTTTTCAGCCATACAGTGAGTCCCATTAACTTAAACATTTCAGTACCCAGTGTTGTGTATATCAAACCCCCGTATGTCATGTGCCAAATCCTATATTGGTCAAATTGGAAAACAGCTGGGAGAAAAGATAATTGAAGAGCATAAGAAATGTATGAGATGTGAAGAGTCTAAAAGCGCAATCATAGGTCATGTTAGAAGAAACATTCTTGCTATTAAAAGAACAAGCTTTAAAATGTTGGTTTACTCTAATAGACATTGGAACGTGTCTTGAATTGTGTCTAGTTTTATCAAAGAAACCTTGTAGAAAGGAATACTATCCTAGAATTGTCTAAACTTGGTCCACTCAACTCTAGACGAATAGGTAAAATGTAGAGGTATTGAATAATGTGAGTAGTCTGGTCTTAATGAACGCAAAAGGATTATACCTGTAAATTATCAGATAGAGAATAATGCCGGTGCGGATCAGCTGTCTGTCGATAATCAAGGTTTTGGAAAGATACATCTGTTTCCTGCTTATGCTCAAGGTTTACTCAGCCCACCGTTTAAAAAGTCTGTATGCTCGTTTGAATTGCTTATCATCTTCAACATTTACAGCGTACATTTCATTTTTCCCCAGTGGTGATTTGTATGCATGTATGTATGCGTCTGCTATGCTTTCATATCTCAGAGCGTGGAGACTGTACCGAACAGCCACAGTGGAGGACGTTCGCATATTCCTTCCTTCAGTCAAATGCCACCTTATGCACCATCCGTCTTTGACCATGAGCGAGTGCGCATACAAATGGCCGCCGACACGCAATCTAGCAGGTGGTC
>NC_089765.1:6415875-6458375 GCF_040412425.1 Macrobrachium rosenbergii | reverse complement strand
AATTTCCTTTTTCCCATTAATTAAGTGGAGAGAGAGAGAGAGAGAGAGAGAGAGAGATGTGAATGGATACCAGCAAAGAGCCTAATTAGAGCTATCTTTAAAATTGAAACGCCTTTCTTCAATATTCAGATTAAATGTGCAAAGGATAATTCTATGCACGCAAATTTTCAAGTGAAACCCAACAATAACCAGTGAAGAATATGGAGACCAGAGTAAGGCTAAAATTGTCGCTTATCAAGTCGAAGAAGTAGGTGTGAGGTCTTTTTAAATAGCAAAGACATTTATTTATTACAATATTTAAGCGCTCCGTTTAGGAATATTAAACTTTGTTATAAGGTATACTAATGGCATTAAAAAATCCTATCTTTTCTCCATTTATTGATGAAGTAAATTAGATATGATTCATTAAATACTTTTAAACTGGTAGACGTCAAATTCGAGGAAGACTGTCAAGGAGAAATGACACAGCCATTCCGAGTTGGTTTCCTTCCGCATTTGCCCATTAATACGAACTCAGATCTGTGGATTTGAAAGACCACAATTTACCAGTGGTGTAGGTAGGCCACCCACCCCAAAGAAAAATAAATAAAATAAAAATTGCAAGTTTTGATTTACAAATAGTAAGTTTTTTCAGGTTAATACAAAAATCGGAAAAAAAATGTAGACCTAAAATTATTGAAAAGCTGTGCAAGTAATTCCAGGGCAGATCAAGAATATTCTGAGAAAACATTTTCACTACAGGAAATATCACTTACAAACTCAGCAAAGCAGATGGGAGAAGTTGCAAAGAATAATGTTGCACACTGCCAAACCATCAACCGAGTATGAAATAAAAGGTACAATATTTTGTATTGCAGGTTTAATATGGCGACCAAAACTTACGGCTCTTAGTTTAAGCTTTTTAACAAAATAAGTACAAAGCACGGTTTTAATGAAACTTTCTCATATAGCTGATTCGTCTTGAAGCTCATTATGCCATTATAAAAAGGCTTGATTCTTGGAAGTACGTTAAGCAGGTACTGTAGACGAGAGAGCTTGACTGATCTCTCGTTTTCAGTAATTTTGTCATTTATTTTATAACAGAGGGGAAAACAACCAGCTTCTAAAACAAGAGGACCGCTAACATTTTTGTCATAGATTGGTTGCGCTTTCACTCTGCTAGAACGGACCAGCCAGCTAACAAACAAAAGATTATTCGAAATGAGCCGAAATCCACTCGGGAGATAAGCATCTCTGAAATATCATTTCCTCATCATTAACATCATCTCCTCCAATACCGAAATCATGATCTTTAGATCAGGCCCCGTTGATAGGCGGTTAATGAGCAGTTCATGCCTCGGCTGGCTGTTCTTAAACGATTAAATAAAGGACCATTTCTTTCGTCCGGCGCAAAGACCCAGGCAATCAAATCAATTTCCAGCAAAGGAAGTCGAAAGGCATCAGGGTCTTCTCTCAACAAAGAGACGCCACTCACCGGTCATTAT
Organism: Macrobrachium rosenbergii; assembly: GCF_040412425.1. Classification (NCBI taxonomy): domain Eukaryota; kingdom Metazoa; phylum Arthropoda; class Malacostraca; order Decapoda; family Palaemonidae; genus Macrobrachium; species Macrobrachium rosenbergii. Next base: position 6,456,891 of record NC_089765.1, on the reverse strand, counting down.
GAACTTAATTAACTTGCACGAGCAAGAAGGCTCGGCCCACTTGATAACCTCACGTGCCAGGCCTTTCTTGCATTGGGGGCGGGAGGTTCGTAAGACTCTTGTTATTTCTTCGTGAACATCGGCACTTGTCGGTGGATTTCGAAGGTTGGGTTATAGTGTGAATTAACCTTCTATTACAAGCTCCATATTAAAAAAGTTAAATGACAATAATCATCTTTATCTTAGTAATGTGTTGTTTTGCCCACTAAATTAAACACTAAAAAAATTTAAAATGAAAATTACCATTTTGTGGGACCCTTTAAAATGAAGTCGCCCTTTTCCCTCTCTTTCATAGAAACCAGAGCAGACAAACACTTGCGATCTCGAGATGCCGGAGAAACCAACAGCTTCAGGTTGTGTGTAATGAAATAAGAGAAGCAGAAGTCTCCTTTTTTGGTCGACGAGTTCCTTAATAAACAGCTTCTGTGTGGTCTTTTCCCAGAGCCAACCTGGAACTCGATATCTCATTATACCGTTCCCGATACGCACCCTTTATCGGAAAGGAGGGAGTTTTGGGGTTCCCGGAGGGTGATTTAGGATTTTATAATGAATAATATACGAGATAATTTAAGGTAGAAAATGCGCTTAGTTTCTAGGTAAAGAGGAAAGGGATAGCGCCATTACACTCTTTTGAGTTATCGAGTAATTAGAAATTATACTTTTGTGTACTATTTCTAATTTTTGTGTTTTCAAATATATGTGCATACATTATACTTTACCTGAGATCTTGAGCAAGGTACAATAAATTAAAGGGAGATTCAATCAAACGAGATAAAGATACTTTATCATTATATTTTATAATTTACGGCAAAGCCTTCACGATTCCGAGTGATTTTCTTTTCTCTCTTTTTAATATTGCTTTTCGTTTAATAGTGGCCGCTCCCTGCGGTCATGATCGCCATTCTCGTGCATGTGAGAGCCTCGAGTTCGTGAATGGTCTCATGACTCCGATATCCAGAAGTTGGAGGATTTTCATGACCATTTCATGCACGACTGATCTAATTAAACCGAAGAAGATATATTGACGCTTTACGTGGCAGAGGGAAGAGAGAGAGAGAGTTTTCGGATCTTGTGCTGTAAGGAACTTGGGGAGGGCGATTCACTTACTCACTTCAACAAGTGTTATATCATCTGCTCACGGTACCATTTTATTTTCAAGGCCACCAGTCCTGTTGCCAGTAAGAATGAACACTGCAGATAGCTGGACGCTATCTTGTGGAATATTAAGCATGAATGGATATAGGCCCCCCCCCAAAAAAAAAAAATTAAAAAACACTTTTTGTTAAAATTCTCTGGTCATCGGTCGCTCAAAAATGCATGAATGAGATTAAGTGCTTAGAGTCTTTCGTAGTTTAGATATGAAATGTATATCAGAGAGTATCATGGGTAATAAAATAGAGGACATTGTTGTAGTCAACCTGAACAAGTGTTCAAATGTCAAGGTCATCTTGGATGCTCCAAAATAGATCTAAAAGGGCATCACAAATACCCGCCGTGGGGGCGTAGTACCGTCAGTGCACCTCACACGCGGTGCACTGTAGGCATTACTTAACGTTCCTTGCAGCGTCCCTTCGGCCCCTAGCTGCAACCTCTTTCATTCTTTTTACTGTACCTCCGTTGATATTCTGTCTTCCATCTTACTTTCTACGCTCTCTTAACAATTGTTTCATAGTGCAACTGCGAGGTTTTCCTCCTGTTAAACCTGTATATCCTTTTACTTTCGATTTTCCTTTCAGCGTTGAATGACCTCATGGGTTCCAGTGCTTGGCCCAAATTCTATATTCTATTCTGTCACAAATACCCAACTGCTCTCTGCAGGAAATTAGCATAGTGAGCATTGTTTTACTCCTTCCTATCTGGTACTTGCAGTAGAAAACAACAATTGATCAGCAACCTTAGCACCGGTAGAAAGAAGACAGATTCGTAATAATCGGCACTTCCATGATCTTGGAAGAGAGAAAGAATTGCAGGAGTTTGCTTATAAGGAGAAACTTTATATTGTTAAGTAAGTTGAAGACTGATGTTATCTGGGATCTGTTTCTTGTTCCTTGAACGAAAGAGAAATTTGGTGAAATGCATTATTGACTGGTAGGTATCAGAAAGGTTAAGGTTTTTCCAAATGCCTAAAACGAAACTTTTAGAGGTTGACTGACAAACGTAAACAACAATAACTGTAAATGAAGAGAAAGAGGTTGACTGACAAAAGTAACCGACATTAACTGTAAATGGAGAGAAAGAGGTTGACTGATAAACATAAACGACATTAACTGTAAGTGGAGAAAAAGAGGTTGACTGACAAACGTAAACAACATTATTCGTAAATGGAGAGAAAGAGGTTGAGTGACAGACGTAAACGACATTAACTGTAAATTGAGAATAAGAGTTTGACTGACAAACGTAAACAACATTAATCGTAAATGGAGAAAAAGAGGTTGACTGACAAACGTAAACAACATTAATCGTAAATGGAGAGAAAGAGGTTGACTGACAAACGTAAACAACATTAATCGTAAATGGAGAGAAAGAGGTTGACTGACAAACGTAAACAACATTAACTGTAAATGGAGAGAAAGAGGTTGACTGACAGACAGCTATATGGATTATGCTAATGCGGCAACTCTGAAAGACGTTTTAACGATCACGAATTGGTCTTTGCATTGAAGCATTTATTATCTCAGTGAACGTTTCATTTCACGTGTATGTACGTTACACTTTCCGCATCACTTATTCGCGGGAGCAGCGAATGCATGAAAGCACTTGGAAGGTACAGTATTTGTGACGGCGGAAAGATCAAAGGACTTACTGAAAGTAATCTGATTGTTATATCGTTGATGTTCTTGAACAGTAAGGGGGCTTTGGTTGGAAATTTTATCTTTATCGAAACAAACAGATTCAGTTTATTTAACCTTGTTGTCTTTCCACAGGGTTATTTACCATGAATAAAGGCCGCCACTCAAACTTTTACTGTCAATTCCTGTTTCAGCTCTGAATGGCCTTAGTTGCCCTAGTGCTTGGCATGTATGCCTAAAATCTATATAAATAAAAAATAAATAACGCTCAGTTATACCTGCGCAGTTAGTGCCTGCACAGTCGGCCTGTGCAGGCAAAACTTCACCCACTAACGTTCAGTTATACCTGCGCAGTTGTGCCTGTGTGCAGGCAAAACTGAACGTTAGTGGGTTCAGTTTTGCCTGCACAGGCCGGCTCTGCAGGCATTAACTGCGCAGGTATAACTGAGCGTTAGTGGTGGCCTTAAGGAGGGGTTCTATAAATCCGTTAACGAAGGATTAACATAAATAGACTATTAAATAATGGTTATAATATTAATTACATTTAGGTGAGATGTGGTTTACAGTGAGAAACGTTCTGGATAAATGTTTATTACTGATATTACTCTCCAAAATATGAAGGAATACCTTAAGAGTAGACATAACTTGCTATTAATTTGCAAAGCTGGCTTACACGGAATAAAGAGTGATTATGTGAGGTATATGAAGCACAGAGAGGGGAAAATAACAAAGTTAATTATAACACATGCACACACCCACACAGTTTTTTCTAAATAAATAAAAGAAAATAAAAATGTTTGCATTCACCTTCACTGAGTAGCATAAAATCCCTTCCATAGAGTAGATAGGATAATGGCAAAAGTTTAAGAGCATTTTCCACACCGATAAGAATTTACATTTTTACATTTTCTTGTATATATATTAAATGCCAGTATAAAAATACCCCGTGGGGGGATAGTGCCGTCAGTGCACCTCATGCGGTATTACTTAAGGTTCTTTGCAGCGTGCCTTCGGCCCCTTGCTGCAACCCCTTTCGTTCCTTTTACTGCACCTCCTTTCATATTCTCTTTCTGCCATCTTACTTTTCACCCTCTCCTAACAATTGACCCATAGTGCAACTGTGAGGTTTTCCTCCTGTTACACCTTTCAAACCTTTTACTGTCAACTTCCATTTCAGCGCTGAATGACCTCATAGGTCCCAGTGCTCGGCCTTTGGCCTAAATTCTATATTCACCTCAACTCAATGTAAAAATTCAAACATATATAAATAGCAGAGATGCAAAATGGAATTCTCATAAAAACAATACGAAAAACTCGAGTAACTGACTGCAAGCAATCAAATAGTTAATGTTAGTATAAACAGACAGGGATAGATAAAGAAATAGATATAGAGGTTCCTGTAATTTACTGAAAAAAAATAGAAGTCCGGAACGAAGTCACTTTTTTCAGATTTTCATTTAGGATTTTGTTATCTTTATTAAAAAAAAAAAGTTTTGCCAGTTAGAACGAAAAATTAGGAGTGATGTGTTTTAGTTGTAAATGATTCAGTAAGTTTGATTTCAGTCTAGCGAATAAAAGGTTGAGATGTTAATTCTAAATGTCTTCAGTTCAAGTATCAGAGTTAAAGTATTATTTTTTTTCATTACTCCTCAAAGAAATAATTTCAAGTCACTTGAGTCTTTGTTATAGACAGGGGTTTCCCATTTTTCAGAGGACGTTCACTCAGCTTTTTTTTTTTCTTTGCTGATTATGAGGCCATCGCCATCATTTAAGAAACTGTAAATCATTCCTGTAAGACTTACAGTAAATTCCATGAACACTGCAGTATTAGCACAGATCTACAAACTTGCACATTATGCATACAGATATATAATGGCATATAGATACATATATTTCTCTCTTAAGGTAAAGTATTACAGAGCACAGTGAATTATGTCTAATGTTAATTAGTTCAGTAGAAAAGCAAGCACCTTATATAAAAAATTCCAGTTAGATTTCAAAACTTTACAAAGAACCAGATTTACTACCTCAGATGTAGAAAATTGAAATTGAAAATTGAAATAAGTTGCACAAAATCCATCTAACTCATTTTACACATTTAAAGATATACCAGTGATTCCATGGAATACAGAATAGATTTGCTCTTAGCATGTTTATTTTGCTGAAAGTATTTTAGCAAAGTTGAATAAAGTCAGTTAATTAAAAACAGTATTGACTCTCTCTCTCTCTCTCAGTGGTCAGTGGTTTATTTGTATCTCACAAATTTTCTGATAAAATGAAAACATTGTGTTTGGTTGAGATGCTAATTTTAAATATATACTGTGATAAAAATGGTTGTATATGTAAAAATATGTTTCTTTAATTTTTTCGGGGTTACTCTGGATAATCCAATGTAAGTGAAAATGATTAAGGGATATTCATCAATGTTGCATTTGCTGTATCGTAGAGAGGTCGTGCATTTTACAAATATTATTTGGCTTTGATAAAAAAAAAAAAAGTACAAAGAATGATAGATAATAAAGATTAAAAATGACATCAGTGGAACACTAGCGTCAGCATCTGGTTATGCGTTTATAATGATGAGAAGTCATACATCGTTTGAATATTAACTCCCTTCAGTTTTTTTAAAAGAATGTTTGTGAAAAAAAAATGGCTACGATTGTTGTGGGGCTTTTCCGATTATTTTTGCTCAGTGAGTAATTGTTTTGTTTCATCTCCCACTTCTTCTTTCAGTGGGAAAGGTGAGATGACAGATGCACAATAATCAGCCCGTATGATGAAGAATTATTGAAGGTTATTTGACTTAAACTAGCAACGATCGCAGAGTTCGAAAGATCCGGTAATTGAAAGTCATGCGCGAGTAGAGATGTGTTAATTGCCGCTTGCTATTGAATAGACTGATGTTTCTGACAGTTCATCAAGTACAGTACTATTACCTTGTCATTTTCAGCTTTTTCGTGTACCCAAAGCATTAGAGTGTGAAGGAGGTATAAAACTCCATGCGAAAGTTCGTATAAGTGAAGAAAAAAAAAATGGGTGTCAGAAATACTACAGTACTGAAAATTCACATCACAAGACGCAGCGTTCTCCAGTTCTTAGAGTCCTACAGCATCCTTTCCCTACCCACCTCCTTCCTGCCCCTTCCCATTTCCTTATCTCCTCTCTTCTATCACTACCCATTCCTCTCCCACCAACGCTGGCCGCTTATCTCGTTTGTTCAGACAAAGCCAGCCATGTGCTGGCGCGGTTGCTGCTTCTAGAGTAGTCCTTATCTATCACTAATCGCACACCCAAGATAATTGTAGGCAGCGGTATTTTCACATTAACCAATCACATCACTCTAATCAAATCATCCAATAACGACACGACGCTTGACGATTCCTAATTGGCTAATTGATATTAATAAATGGTGTCCCGATAAGTAGCCTATAAGAGATGATCCTTGGCGTTTCTGGACTGGTTACTCGATATTAGTGAATGAAATTATGAGCCTTAATGTTTTTTATTATCAAGAGATTTAATGAGAATATCAGATATTCCAATGAAGAAAGGCGGCATAATAAGAGACAAATCTTAATTTAGAATAAATGGTCACATTAACTTAGAAATTGAAAAAAAAATAGATATCTGTTACCAACTGCAGATAATGCAAAATTCATTTTGGTAAACATGTAAAAATGTAGAGTTTTGAGAATGAGTTGTTTAATAAAAAAAAAAAAAACGCTTTATTTAAGGAAGAAAGTATTCGCGTGGAAAATACAGGGCATTCTAGATGTATGTCCATGATAATGACAAATTGTTCATTACAGTGATCATGTTGTTGTAAACATGGAATTAACAATAAATAATGGCTGCAAATACAACTTCAGTTAATAATAAAACTAAGTAGAAAACCAAAAGAAAGAGCAGTAGTATAGAAACAATCTCTCTCTCTCTCTCTCTCTCTCTCTCTCCTCTCTCTCAAACATCAAGAATGCCAAGGTTGGCCCTAGTGGTTTTTGAAATGGCGCTAAATTGTAGCTTAAAAGCTTACTGAAGTTAAAGGATTCATATTTTGCGTATTTGAGATATACTTTAAAAATATTATTTAATAAAGTTTTTATTTAATAATTCGGTAATGGTTAATCATCTAGAATCCGGGTGATTCAGTGTAACTGAAGATTACCAGGGAAATTCAGTAGTATTACATTTACTGTATTTTATACAATTTTTTCAATGTGTATATGTTACTCAACCGTAACCTTGAGAGAACAAGTAAAAAATGAACCGAAGTTTCTTCGGCGCAATTGAATTTTTTGTAATCGCATAATCAAGGCCACCGAAAATAGATCTATCTTTCGGTGGTCTCGGTATAATGCTGTATGAGCCGCGGCCCATGAAACTTTCAGCCACGGCCCGGTGGTGGCATGTCCTACAGCGTTGCCAGAGGCACGATCATGGCTAAATTTAACCTTAAATAAAATAAAAACTACTGAGGAGGCTAGAGGGCTGGAATTTGGTGTGTTTGATGATTGGAGGGTGGATGTTCAACATACCAACTTGCAGCCCTCTACTACATAGAATATGTCTAAGTCAGGGGTTCCCAACTAGTTTATGTACCCCCAGAATACATTGCACATTTCAGGGGTGTATTTGGTCTGAAGAAAACAATTATTACTGTACAATTATGCAGGATCAAAATAGAAATTAATTAGTAATTGCTTTATTTCCGTTATCACCATTTAAGATACCTATGTAATCTACACATGCAGACTCCATAAATTTAAAATATCAAAATATTAAACAAAAAGTTTGGGAACCTCTGGTCTAAGTAATATCAAAGTCCTGTAATGTAGTCCTAAATTAGCAAATATAACACTTAGTATCATCTATTTTTCAATCCTGACGTTTTTAAGATCTGAGGGCGGACAGAAAAAGTGCGGATGGACAGACAGAACCATCTCAATAGTTTTTTTTTTTTACAGAAAACTAGAAAGTACTAAAACTAAAAGCAGTGGAACACTGATATCACTGTCAGATTATGCATTTATAACCGACATTTGTACTCCATGCATCTCGAGCGTTATCTGTTTCAGAGACTGAGGATGAAAGACGACTTTTCACTACTTCGCAAGAATACTACGAGATCTAAGGAAGCACACGGCTTTAGCTCGCGGGTAACAGCCTGGGAATCACCTCTTTCGGGCATCGAATTTACAAGGTATTTTAAAGCTCCCATGTCAAAATTAACTTAGCTACATGGTTCACATTTGAAATTCAAAATTCCCTTCAAGATTCAGGTTACAACGGGAATTTAAGATTCTGTTGTTCGCGGAAGGACCGATCTTTCTCTAGAATTTCAAGGGAATCCCTTTTGAAGAAATAAATGGAATTTTCCGCTTGAGAGTTTCTGTTGTGCTGGCAAGTATCAGGCCTGTTGAGGAAAAATTGTAGTTAGCAATTCTGCCATGGAAAGGAATGTAATTTTTTTTTTCTTTGAGAAAGCTGAAGGGCACAGAAGTGATTGCCTAATCTAATCAAAGGCCTAAAGCAATATAAAAAAAAGAGTGGGATGAAACTTCATGGGAACTAATCACTGACTATGCGATTAACTCGCCTCTTAAAGTTGAGAATAAAAAAAGAAGGAAAGAAAAAACAGAAGCAAAAGCATTAATTCCATAGCTGTATAATTGAGGCTGATATATAGTCCCCTCACTGAACAATCCTGGGACTGTTGATTTAAAAGGTATTGAATGAAAACTTCGATCCCTTGGTTGAATTAAATAGAATATAGAGTTTAGGCCAAAGGCCAAGCGCTGGATCTATTGGGTCATTCAGCGCTGAAACTGAAATTAACAGTAAAAAGTTTTTAGTTACATAACAGGAGTAAACCTCCGCAGTTGCAATTGAATCGGTGGAGGGGTGGAAAAAAGTAATATGGAAGCAGGAGAATATGAATGGATGTACAGTAAGAGAAATGAAAGGAGTTGCAGCTAGGGGCCGCAGGGATGCTGCAAAGAACCTTAAGTAATGCCTACAGTGTACTGCATGAGGTGCACTGACAGCACTAGCCCCCTACGGCGTCGGTCCCTTGCCGAGTGGTAACATGGCCACCTTAAGGCCGCCGCTCAGTTATACCTGCGCAGTTAACCTGTGGAGGCAAAACTGAACGTTAGTGGGTTCAGTTTTGCCTGCACAGGCCGACTGTGCAGGCAAACTGCGCAGGTATAATTGAACGTTAGTGGCGGCCTTTGCGAAGGAGAAATTCTCTACCTCAGTTTACAAGGGAGATATGTTTGTTTTCATACGTTAATTAATGATGTGTCATCATTAATTTTCATCAGGTATCATGTAAATCAGACGTAAATAGTTTCGTGGCCATACTTTCAGACTTAATTGTCCGGCATATCAGGTGGAATTTCACCGTAAATGAGGCGATGATTATTTTCCGTTAAATTAACAGATAACCAAGATTGATTCTGATGAGCAACCATTAATTGTCAGTTAAATTCAATTAGCTATCTAATCGCCTAATGAGCTTTCATATGAATTATATAGCAAAGGAGAAAAAATAAATTCGAGTCGGTATTTGTGTGAAAATGTTGAACTTTGTTTAGTCGCCACAATTAAGCATTAAATTGCATTTGTACAGAAAAGCAAAGATAATTGTTGTAATCTTTGACAGTTAACATGCAAATGTCACTAATTTAATAACCTGGTATTTAATAGACTTGTAATTGAGATAAACTGATTAACGGACATTGCGACTGCATTTATTTTGAACAGATGTTACGCAAATAAGACGGCATTAACGTTAACTGACTGTGTAGATATTAATTCGATTAACACAAATGCATAGCAACGGCCATTGAAAGTATTTTTTTACATCAGGAATCCTACAGTTTGTCCCCTAAAAAATGATATCGTAATCAAGGTTACTTCAGATCAGGCCGACTAAATTCCGGATAGATATTTTAATAATTTTCAGTAAGATAAATTTTATTCTGAAAAACAAAAAGTACATTTTTTGATTGAGCCCAGTGATCACCACGAGATGTGAGTGAATTTTATTTTCGGGGAAAATAAAATTTTGAGATCTTCAAAAGCTAAACCGTCCCTGTTATGCACTTCATAAAAATTGAGAGCCGCTGAAAATGGCCGTTGAAATCTTCAACCACTGAATCCCCTCAGGTATTTGTAAGTGATGCTTAAGCAATCAGTACCCAGAAGGTTAAAAAAAGAAAAGAACCGATTAATTCCAAAGTCGCAAGAAAAGCAAAAAAGCTGGGCAGGAAAAAATCAAGATGAACCGCATATCTAATTATTTTAGTCATCATCTTTTGTGGTAATTTGCATAAGCCTTCATAACCCTGTAAGCCACTTACCCCCAAAGTCACGCTGGCATTTATGCATCTGAGATGAGCCTGCTGAAGTATGTGCTGATTTTAATGCCTTCTGAAGTTTGATTTTATTAGGCAGCCACCGAGAGCACCTACCATGAAATTTTTGATAATTGACTTAAGTGCCTGACTTCCAACTGCTTTACTGGAGGAAACGTCCCGAGAATTAAGTTCGCGGCCTTCACAAAAATAGACGGAAATTGCTGATGATGACGAACCCAATTCTGACTCTCGTTTACGATTTCAAGTGCTGTAGAAATTAAGGTGCTGAGGTTTTGGATAATTGTGTTGGGATCGGTGTATCTCTCTCTCTCTCTCTCTCTCTCTCTGTATATACATACATATATTATATATATATATATATATATATATATATATATATATATATATATATATATGTACTGTATACACACACACACACACACATTACATATATATATATATATATATATATATATATATATATATATATATATCTATATATATATGTGTGCTTGTGTTAATCAGTGTCAGTGTATGATACATTCTAATAGATGTTTTCACCTATTTATAATACAGAATAATGTTACTTTTGTTGCAAAGGTAATGACTTGGTCTGTGTTACGGATTTTGCAAAACTATTCTTAGATGAATCATAGTGAAGAGGCGAATATCCTGTTTAGAATCTCATGCTACTCTGTAGGTGAATTTATTGCTAGTTTGAGAAGCGCCAACTTATATTCTATGAGGCTTATATGTTTCTTTGCATCACAGTCGGTGTTTGTGGTTTTATTTGCAGTCCCCTCATACTTAATCAAAACGCATTTTTTGGATTAATGTTCCCAAGAAATTTATTTTAAATGAATAACAATTCTCTCCAACGGTCTTGCAGAGCCTGAGGGAACTCAAAATTATAATTTTGGTATGAGCATGAATTCTAATATCAGATTATATTTTGGAATATTTCTAAAAAAAAAATCATACTTTTTGAAAAATAAGATTCGTAAGCTATGTGGGTTATCGAAGGGGCATCGATAGTCTCTGATCGCAAGGCTAAACTTCCTTTGTTTAAGGCTCTTAATATTTTTGAAGTCTTGCCGCAAGGTCGGGTCGTATAAATATAATAGCCTGGGCAAGCAAGCAACACTTTTCTTTTACGCAGTTTTTAACGAAGTGAATTTACATGAGCTAGACAGGCATTTATTTCCTGATCCTCGAACTGAGCAAATTCGAGAGTCGAGCAGCTAGCTACTCGGACCTGCTCTTCATTTTGTGCCTTTTATCCGAAGTGCTCTTTATGGCTTTCGCATTCACCCACCAACCGAAAATCCATCCAGTCTGACAGAGGTGGATTTTTTCCGTTCTCAATCTGTTGGGAAGTCTGGGACGCCGAGATGAGGAGAGATAAGATCTTTATCGCTGGGGAAGCGTGACTCCACGCTCGCACTCCAACTCACAGCTCCATGCCGCTCGCTGAGAGTGAGTGACATCATTTGTAAAGCGCAATTATTTTTTTCGGGGAAGCCTCCCCGCTACCTTACTTTTCCAGAGTAAACGCTGAAAGTCGAGTGGCTGAGTATAACATAGTGGCGTTTTGATATATTTGTTTATTGTTGTGGAAGGATTATTGTGAGTATGTTCTCGTGCGTTTTCTCTTTGAATTCAAGGGTTAAAGGGATTTTAGCATTTTTTTCCTTAACGACACTGGGATTTGACTCACTTGCTTTACCACCGCTGAAATCGATCCGGTTTTTGTGTGTGTGTAAGAAGTAGCCCATGAGTAACGAATTCAACGTTTAACTGTCAAAGAATCTTAAAATAGGAAGAGCAGAGCTGCGCAGTTTACTTTAGATATACAAGGAATATGCAACTGCAAAATATTTCGGTCGTTTTATAAGAACAATATATATATATATATATATATATATATATATACATATATATATATATATATATATATATATATATATATATATATATATATATATATATATATATATATATATATGTGCATGTGTGTGTTTATTTATATATATATATACTGTATATATATGTATGTATGTATATACTGTACATATATGCAAGTATAATATTATAATATGAGTGTCTTCATTTTATATCTTGTTTGTTTTGTATGCACTCTTTCTTTGTTGCATGTAAACAAGTCTGGGCAAAGTTTCGTGTGGGCTTTCAATTTACCCACTGGTATTTTTGCACTGTTTTTCTAACATACGAGGAAGATAAAAGTACCAATTTGCAGTACATAAAGTTTTTATCTTATGAAGTTTTATTCTTGGGTGTCCTCATAAAACCTCCGGTAGGTTCCAGTGGTTAATTTTTATAGGACATCAAAGAATCGTTTGGCCGCGGCGATCAAGACTCCGTCACATGCCATGTACCCATATACCCAAAGTTTTCCTTTTTTTCATAAATGAATTCTTTCATAACAAGACCTGTGATCATTTAAATCTTCTTAACTTGAAAGAATAATTAGAAACTGCAGGTAGTTCTTCATCAGATAACATTCACATAAAGAAATTCTTGTACTTAAATGAAATTACAAACAAGACTATGAAATCAGGAAGTACGTTGAAATGCCTCCCTTTGTTGATGAGGAAACGGCCCCATAGAGTCAATGACTTCATCCCGCGATTGTCGTGGTTCCTTGAAAGCGTGACAAAGGTGGTCTTTTGGCCGATCGTCCGATGCAAGTCTATCATGCATCTGTGCCCATGTGTCCGAAGTCCTGACTTCTGTAGTCCATCTCTTCGATTTAAAGACACAAGGTCACGTCCCACTCAGCGGGTTAATGAAGCGATTGTGCTGTAATTGGGGATCTGTTCAGTATATGTAAAATGAGCTTACAGACTTGGTCCAGTGCCACTCAGCTCCGTGTCGGATGCCAATTGGTGTACTTAGAAGAGTCTGTGGTTAATTGTAACCTAAAACATTCATGAAACATATTTTAGTGATTTGTATATATGCAAAAGGAATAGCTGTAACGGTAAATTAATATAAACTGCAAATCACCGCCATGTTCTCGTTATCCGACTCTTATATCGCAGCTCTGGAGAAGCTTTCAAAGTGTAAGTTTTGGGTAATAACATAAGCGTCGTAAAACGATTTAGCATTTTTGACATAACTGATCTGCTTTTAAGTTTTAATAAGCTCCAGTAGTCGTGATAACCTTCAGTGAACAACAGCCTGAAAATTTTAGAAAGAATTTCATAATATTCACGATTGTGGGCAACTTAGTTTTCTGAAGTTAGTAGATGTAGACTAGATAAATAGATTTATGTTCAAAGAGATTACCGTAGTCGAAATTCAGACAGGTGGAAATATAGTGCTATTAAAAAAAGGATTTTTTTTGAAGGCACCCCTTGTTAGAACTTGCCATTATAAATATTAATTTTATTTGTCAGTAAAAAGCTTATCGTTTTTAGCAGCGTTTTTAAGATTAAATGCCCATTGAATAATCTGGGCAGGCTTTTTTACTTTTGAATGCTGCAGTAGTGATGTGCTATTAAAAACTGTACAGCGTTGAGTTACCAGCACTGGAATTTCACTTATACACCTCAATCAATAAAATTTTTCCTCGTATCTGTGTAATTACATTTAAATATTTAAATATATGTCTCCCTGAATTCATGCATACAACAAATTTTTTACCAAAAAAAAATTTTTTGCGTGAAAAAGATTTCGGATTCTTGTTTCCTGTTTAATGGCAACAGTTGTTGTCTCTTAGCACTGAATTTCAGGTAGATTATCTCTTTGGTTCTTAAACGTAACCGATTTTAATGTAAATATTTGGCCTCCTTTAACGAACATTGCCTAAGTGGAACTGTACAGCAGTTCTGTTTTTGTTCTGTCGCGGTCATTTTCGGTTGATCTTAAGCCATCATTGGCTGACTGTCTTTAGGCAATCCCCATAAGACTACATCAGGGCATGATCTGATTAAATCTGTCAAGAAAGGAAACTGTTCCATGAAATGGTGTTACCATCTTAAAAATAAAATAATGGCCATGATTGGAATTTCGATGTTTTGAAACTATAAAAATAATTCCTATTCAACCTAGATTGCACGTTTACTTTTGAGAATTGCATCCATTCTGTCTCTTCTATTATATAAACAAGTGGTGTGCTCAGTAAGTCTTTCACGATTAGTCTTAAGAAAATATTTTTGTCATAAGAAAATATTTTTATTCTGCCATTTTTTTAATATTTTACTTCGTTTGGTCCTCAATAGCTGACTTGCTTGTTAAATTGTTGAGCGAAAACTTCACTTGTATAAAGTTTTTTTATAACCAGTGCTTTGTGTTAATCCCTAGCTGTTTTGGTATGCATTATAAAATTGTTCAAGATTTTGATCATCCTACGCATTCAGCTCTTCCCAGATTATACCATCCGCCAAGTAGTACGAGCTACTTAATTTTAAGTCTTCTCTTTCTTTTTGCGAGATTCAATAACCTCCGCCTTTCCAGTAGTTTTCTTGCAGCTGTGAACAGATTGTGGAATGAACTTCCGAATCATGCAGTTGAATCGTTGTGACTTCAGAGGTTCAAACTTGGTACAAATGCGTGTTAAAGAAAAAACTCTTGTTTATGTTACTGGGTGCGTGGTAAAAAAAAAAAAATATTAAACTGTTGCAATATATATAACATCCACAAGCTATTCTCCAATAGACTATATTTAAAATGGATATACAGCTGCAGACGATGAGAAAGAGAAATTCTCTGACGATGACTTAAAATAAATTCAAAGAGAATAAATGTCGATCAAGTGAAGAGCGAGGCTCGACTTTACAATCAAATCACAATTATAACAGTATCGCAAATTGTGAAGTGACGGGAAGAATAATGCTATCCGCCAGTGAGTAAGACGAGATACAATTCCGTGGGAGCAAAATAAGGCCCATGTACCAGCGGGGAGGTGCTCCTAGTGCTGAGACCACCAACTGGCCGGAGTGATTTCAACGCGACAGAAATTAAGTATCCTTGCGAGAAACTAGCCGAACTGTTATATTGTATTATTATGTTCAGTCGGAAATGGGATAAGTTTTCCTCTTTCGCTTTCGTTTATGACGAGATATGAAACATAGGGTATTCTGGATTAGGGTGCAAAGAATGCGAGAATGTGTGTAGCTGGTAATGATGATGTACGAGTAGGAAGAAAACCGCTGGAGAGAGAGAGGGAGAGAGAGAGAAAGCTTCTTTTAAAAATGTGGTCGTGGCTTATGATTCTTATTTTGTTATATATCAAATAACTAGCAACTGTTTTCTAAAAAGATATCCTCTTTCGAATACGAGATACCATGGAACTGAAATCCAGAAATACAAGGAAGTTTGTAGCTGAGAGAAGTCAGTACATGATCTGGCGGATATGACCGGTGGACTCTATAATGCTTCATCTCGAAAAAAGTTTATCATTACAACAGCCTACTGAAGGTGAATTTATTTTGCTTGCAGTAGTCTGAATTTGACGTACAGGCTCAGGTAAATTATTATTCTCTTAATTAAAAAAAAAAATCCAGGCCTTTAGTAGAAAACGTATCCAAACCATTAGAAGTCGAGAGGTCAGTTAGCCATAAAGATACTCATTAATATCAATATATCTTAATTGCCTGGACATGCAAATTAAATAAATTGCTGAAATGTATAATATAATAATAACAATGCAAGTGGTTTTTAAACGCTTCAATAAGATTATTACAATGTGCTTGCATTCCATCTGCTTTTAGTATTATCCTCTTCTTGTCTCGTGCAATAATTGTATGCGGGAGCTTCTCTTTTGGCTCCGGTATAAGCCACTCATATAAGGCTCTTGAGAACTCTCCGTAATCCTCTTAAGCTACGATTGATGTGGCTGGGTCACTTAAGTGTCACATTTCTACGATTATTGTGCGACTACCATTTTACATTCCTTGTATCTCGAAGGAAAAACCTCTCTCTCTCTCTCTCTCTCTCTCTCTCTCTCTCTCTCTCTCTCTCTCTCTCTCTCTTGTATGTTGTCCATTCTTCTCGGAATCTGTTAGAAAATATATTTAAAATTTTACTTGTCATGTATTTTCTCTAAGAAACAATTAAGAGTATATAGAGATTTTTTTTTTTTTTTGGTGATAGCTTTAAGGAAGTGCGTTTGGCAGATTTGGGGAACGGCAAACAGGTTTTGTAATTACTCGAAACAAGTCACCAGTAACTCTCCAGAACTAGAATATCATGTATACAAGAATTCTCAGATGAAAATGAATGTTCATATTATGAAACCATTCTCTCTCTCTCTCTCTCTCTCTCTCTCTCTCTCTCTCTCTCTCTCTCTCTCTCTCTATATATATATATATATATATATATATATATATATGTATGTATATAATTTACATTTATATGCATGTATATGTAATATACATATATATATATATATATATACACATATATATACACATATATGTATATATATATATAGATATATATATATATATATATATATATATATATATATATATATATGAAATATGAAATATGCAGCAGATTTACTGCAAGGAAAAGTGAATCACTGGGATAAAAGTTGACCGGTATCTCCTGTAGTTTTCAAAGACATCTTGGCATGTGTCACAACTCACGTTCCAGTTGCATGTAACATAAACTTTTCGGTTATTTCAAAGTATAAATTGAAAGACATTAAGCTAGCGCTTGAATTCATCCAGGTCTATTCTTGTGCTTAAAGAAAGCCTACTTGCCGCTTCAATTCAGTCTTCATTGTTTCTTTTGTTTATGTGCAGGTCGATGGGTTGACAAGTAGATATTATCTAGAAAGGGGCAGCTTCAGAAGAATGGAAAATTAAAATACTGGAGCCTAACCTTTATTATTATTATTATTATTAAAGTAGTTTAATTCAGACCACTGGAGCTGATTTTCAGCTCTCATAGGGCTGGCCAGCCTAACCTTTAAGGTATCGATCCTCTCTAAAGGGGGAAAGTTATAGGATTCTGAGAAAGCAGAGACAGGGGGAGAATTCGAGAGTTTAGCTGTGGAGGAAAGAAAATGAAGTGTCCTAACTGACTATTTTATGAGCAAATTACGGATGCTTCGGCCTGGTGAAGCAGTTCAGGTAGAAAGAAAGTGGAAGGTTAAATGTCGCGAGGTGAGCGCATGTGGGATGTTAAGTTGAATTGCTGTTAATTCAGTTCTGTTAATATTGGCAGCAGCAGAACGTCAAATAAGAATTAAATATTGGGAGCAGACAACGGAGAAAAAACCAAAGTGTGTGATGAAAAACTCATCCTAAAATCGAGGTATATAATCTTTAGATTTTAGAATCTTGACTCATGGAACTGAATCATGCAACATCTTCAAGACAGCTTGAAGAAATCTGAACAGTGATTGTTGATAAATGAGAGAGGTTAAATTTGATAAACACTGTAGTTGTAAGAAGAGTTAGACAGGAGCATGGCGAGAGAAATGTGTCGAAACTGCATTGGAGGCACTGAGCTTACACATTTTCCGTTTCTGATTCTTTCCTAATCTTAGGGTATGAAATGCCTGAGGGAAGAAAGATTTGAGATTGATTGCGGTCAAAAACGGCTAACTTGGAGACGAAAGTTGAAGAGGTGCGGAAAGTCGAACAGCTGTTATTCCTGTTACTCATAATTAGTTTGTATATTCTTCAGGTAATGCAATATTATTTAACGAATGGCACCAGTGAAAGCGATTTTACTTTAATGTTTCAAAGGCTGTTGAATTTCCTCATCAGTTCAAGTTAAACCGAAGCTGTCATAATTCATCTTAGATTTTTCTACGCAAGTTTTCATAATATTAAATTTAGATAAGACCGATAATTTCTTAATTAGATTTTCAAACGTTGCACACAGCTGAATGGACTATTATTATATATAACAAGAGGAAGTAAAATTGAAGATAAGAAAGGAAACAGCTGAAGGTTTTTTTAGTATATTACAGAAGAAAATCTATCGTTATTACTACAGTAGTATGCTATGATTATCGTTGCAATGTAAATCATCGTATACCATATAAGCATCAGTGTAAATATACCTTGTTTTAGATATATGATTTACAACACATTTCGCCAGCTGTGCACAGTGCAGCGACGCTCAGAAGTAGCGCCATACACGCACGCGTGAGATCACTCAACACAGCAATTTCTTTGCCTCTTTTTATGATGCCTGTCGATAATTGTCGGCCATCATTCTTTTTAGACCACCCAGTGATGTTTTTTTTCTCATTGAGTAATAATAATCTACCCCAGTAAGCGTTCCACCTTTGGCTATGCGTTGGAGATTAAAGTTCAAGGCATCATCTACTTGAGCATTATCTCTTCTGTAACGATGAAAAGAGCGAAAGAAAAAAAAGGGGGAAGAAAATGAAGAGAATAGAAGAGTACTTGAGGGTTAAAAATGAGTCCGGGGTAATTCACTCTATTCGAACAACGTCCTCTATAATGAAACCGCTTTCTTCAAAGGTATAATCAAGCCATGGGGTAATCTTTTTTTTTCTTTCTTTCTTTTTTTTTAAATATTTTGCCGTAATTAGATTATTAGAGGAGTTGTAATCTTAGATTTTGAACTCGGCCTTAATAAATAACTTCCTCTGTTCTGTGTTGTCTGTGTCGTGTTGAAATTGAGTGCGTAACACAAATCCTGTCTGGCAAATCCTTCACTCACTTTTGCTCTAATGCAGAATCGTTAATAAGAATCTCAATATCTTGTCCACTTTAAATGTTTTAGAGTCACTTGCGTTATCTCTACTGCAGATTCGTTAATTAGAATTTCAGTACTTTATCCAATTTAAATGTTTTAGAGTCACTTGCGTGTGCTCTACTGCAGAATCGTTAATGAGAACCTCAATATCTTGTCCAATTTAAATGTTTTAGAGTCACTTGCGTTTGCTCTACTGCAGAATCGTTAATGAGAACCTCAATATCTTGTCCAATTTAAATGTTTTAGAGTCACTTGCGTTTGCTCCACTGCAGAATCGTTAACGAGAACCTCAATATCTTGTCCAATTTAAATGTTTTAGAGTCACTTTCGTTTGCCCCACTGCAGAATCGTTAATAAGAATTTCAATACCTTGTCCAATTTACATGTTTTAGAGTCACTTGCGTTTTCTCTGCTGCAGAATTGTTAATAAGAATCTCAATGCCTTGTCCAATTTAAATGTTTCAGAGTCACTTGCGTTTGCTCTACTGCAGAATCGTTAATAAGAATCTCAATGCCTTGTCCAATTTAAATGTTAGAATCACTTGTGTTTGCTCTACTGCAGAATCGTTAATAAAAAATCTCAGTATCTTGTCCAATTTAAATGTTGTAGGGTCATTTGCGTTCACGGGTGCTTTCTGATTCACATTATAACAAGAATCGTTAACGAGAACCTCAATATCTTGTCCAATTTAAATGTTTTAGAGTCACTTGCGTTTGCTCTACTGCAGAATCGTTAATAAGAATTTCAATGTCTTTGTCCAATTTAAATGTTTAGAGTCCTTCCGTTTCTCTACTGCAGAATCGTTAATAAAATCTCAGTACCTTGTCCAATTTAAATGTTGTAGGGTCATTTGCGTTTGCTCTACTGCAGAATCGTTAATGAATCTCAATGCCTTGTCCATTGTTAAGTCTTGTGTTTTGCTCAAGATAATAAAAATCTGTGTGTCAATTTAAATGTTGTAAATCATTTACGTTCATACTTTCTGATTCACATTGTAACAAGTGTAATGTGTGTATAAACATGCTCATATGCATATGCTGTTTATAGGCCTGGATTTAACAGCAGTCGTATTAACAGAGGTAACTGAGGTGTAAAGAAAACAAGTAAAAAATGCGTCCAAGTTTCTTCGGCGCAATCGAGTTTTCTTTACAGCCGCTACAGCGTATAATCAAGGCCCCCGAAAATAGATCTATCTTTCGGCGGTCTCAGTATGATGCTGTACGGTCTGCGACCCATGAAACTTTAACCACTGCCCGGTGGTGGCCTATCCTATTTCGTTGCCAGAAGCACGATTATTGCTAAAGTTTAACCTAAATAGAATAAAAACTACTGAGGGCTGCAATTTGGTACGTTTGATGATTGGAGGGTGGATGATCAACATACCAATTTGCAGCCCTCTAGCCTCAGAAGTTTTTAAGATCTGAGGACGGACAGAAAAAGCCAGCACAATAGTTTTCTTTTACAGAAAACTAAAAGATTTGTCATATTAGCTGTTTTTTTTTTCTCATTAAACTGAAAAAAAGGCAGTGGAGGATGTAATTTGGAAAAAAAGAAAAGGGGTTTTGAGCGGAACAGAGGCCTGATGAACATCACCTAAGTCTTGTAATAACGGCAAATAGTACAGAGGAAGAGCGGTCAGACACAAGTAACAAGATCTCAGTCAGAAGTAACATTTTAACATCCAACTAGAATATCGTTTCCCATATCACGTACAGAATTTATTTAGCTTGAAATTATCCCTCCATTTCGAAAATCAAGGGGAATGGTAATGTCAGGATTCATGGCAATATGTAAGAAATTTCCAGTGATAAATCATTATCATTTGCATATGGGGCATATGTAAATCCTCATATGCGGATTTTCAAGTAGGTTAAAATTACTTGCTGATTTTGTCCTTTTAGTAAACGATTAATTGGTATTATATTTCATCATCTGTTATGGTCTTGTCATAAGAATTGTCGAACACTTGGTAAATTTGTATTTCCCGAGTATGTTGGTATTCTATTTCGTTTAATTTTTTTTTTTCTTTCTTGCAATTTTATGGAAGTTGTTTCTCTGCTCTATCTCTCTCTCTATGTTGTCTCTCTCTCTCTCTCTGTGTGTGAAGGCTCAGTGCTTTGCATGGAGCCAATCTGAAGCTCTTTTGCTGTTAAGGATTGTAAAAGTGATTCAAGGTGATCTCTATTGCGCTGGAGGTCAGGAGGCTAAATAAAGTTCAAGAAAACTGCGGCGTTTCCATGTAGCTTCGTGTCGCCCCGTCTCGAAATCCCCTGTACATATTGTTTTGGCATTAGCACTGGGCGGAGATGATTCCTGTACATTTCGAGAGCAGAAAGGTCAGAGTCATCACTGACTAATCCCGATAGGTTTTATCTTGTCGCATCTAGGCAGTCGGTTTCTCCCATTCTCCGTTAGTCATTCCTGCTTTACGTTCGTCTTTTATTTAATTTTCGCCGTTCATCCATAACGTTATTTTCTACTTTCTGTAGAGTCGTCGGATGAAACTGAAGCGGAAACGCTCACAAGATAAGCGAAGAGAAACGGCTTTAGAGATATATCATTTCCTCTCAGAAATGTATTCCAATGAGATTCCTCTGTAAATAAATGTAAGAGTGAAGGTAAATTTGTCCTTCCGTCTCTCCACTCTTGTTGGCTCCTTACTTGGGAGGCGCCTCAAGTCGAGAACGCATGCCCACTCTTGCACATGCGCTCACAGACAGACGTTTATGCCTTTTTATGCATGTATACACATACATGCAGAGATGTAGTCAACATTCTCGAAACCACACAGTACACATGTAAGTGCATAAGTCAAATTTACACTCACACGACGCAGTTGCTCGCGCAAAAACTAGACAACGTATGGCCGTCGTAAGACATGTGTTTTATGTAATGAGACGTGATTCTCTCCTCATGAATAAAACCATCAACTTACAATGAAGCTTTAATCATGTGTTCTGGGCTGGAGTCTTGAGTGATTTACGTTCCCTTATCTTAGCGATCGATTGGTGTCGACTGGCCGGGGTCTCGACATCCAGATAAGATCGAATACTAATATTTTGATTAAGAAAATCGACATAAGTATTAGCCATTGGAAGTTGCTTTTGCAGCACTTAGGAATATTTAAGGTGGGTTATTTTTCCGTTTCTACGAAAAAGGGAGAATTAGGAATTCAATTCATACTCTCGTTACTAATTTGAATGGAATAGCGAGGAAAAATAGTCATCCTTTCCTCAAGAACCCTGTGCTCTCTCGTGATCCGAAGCTCCTTGGCCTCCCCCGCTACAAATACTCAGTTTAGAAGTCAATTTGCACTCTCTCTCTCTCTCTCTCTCTCTCTCTCTCTCTCTCTCTCTTTATATATATATATATATATATATAAAGAGAGAGAGAGAGAGAGAAATGAGAAAAATAGTATATATATATATATATATATATATATATATATATATATATATATATACACACACACACACTATATATATATATATATATAATATATATATATATATATATATATATATATATATATATAGTGTGTGTATAGTTGTAAGTACATGCTTGTGTATGTATGTACATACAGTGAAGTCCGTCTTTATGCTCAGATTATAGTTATTTGCCTTATAACACACCTACTTCCAAACAATATTCAAGATGAGGATTTTATGAAGGACTTTACCGATGGTTGAAAGAATCCGCCCAAGAGCTCCGTTCACAGCGCCCTCGGGAACACTTTGATAGCAGGAGAACTTTTGTGTGAGAATATTCTTGTCTGTTTCTGAGGAGGGCAAACTTATTTGGAGAGATGTGAGTTATAGAGAGACAGATAATGATAAGACGAAAGCTGAAGGGGGGAAGATAAAGCGGAGGAAGAAAAAGAAAAAAGAAGAAGAAGAAGAAGAAAAAAAAAGAAGAGAATAAAGAATCCCAACGGCTCAAACGCCAAAGCTTCGAAAACACGCCTCTTAAGCCCCGCTTGCAGTGTTCTTAGCCCCCTCTTATTACAGCCCCCTCCCATCCCACTCATTGACCTTTCCTGACCTAACTGTGTGTGCTCATTGGCCTGTCGGAACCTTTCATGGTTGGAGAACAAGCCAGGATATCACACAGCTACACCTTATACACGCACACTCACACACACACACACATACATACACATACACACCTGAGGTCTTTCCTAGGTTAGGTGTCTGCAGTTTTACCTCCCAAACTGATCACTGCCTTACATCCAGGGGAAATGATAGTATTGTCAATTCATGATTTTCCACTGACAATCTATTCATTTACGCTGTTTTCATTTATTTATCTATTTATTTTTTGGAACCATTCCGTTCACCGATGCTGATTTTCGCCCCCGCCCATTTGCTTATTAGTTCAGCGTTTGTTTGTACCTTTCAAATGCGTGTGTGGTTACATTTGATAAAGTTTCGAAGACCATTCAGAGAGAGAGAAAAAAAAATTTATTCAGAAAAGGTATACGTTCATAGGTCAGTGGCACAAGGAAGGAATCATGTAATTATCAGTGATAAGACGCGTAAAAAATAATTCGCCGAAAAAAAAAACATGAAAATGGACAAAGCTGCCAAGGAGAGACGAGTAGGGTATCTCTGACACAGCGCAAATGAACGTCGTATAGTAAAACCTTAGTTGTTTAATGATGCATATATATTTTTCGAGTTATTACTTCAGTGTAGTCCCTTGTTAGGGAGATGAAAGAACAGCAGCTTTAGACTGAGGCATGAAAATAATAATAAACAGAATTAAATTTGTCTCATTTTAACATTGACCTTGCTGGTTTACCTGTTCATACTGCGAAAGTGATACTACGTAATATTATTAGCTGCATCTCTCCCAGAGTAATGTCTTTGACCAGGAACTGTGGCGTTTTAATTGAGTTTTTCCGTTGTTGATGAAAAATTACTTGCCAGTAGTGGTTTTATTTTAAAGCTGATTTTAAAAGGCGATTTTCTGCCCTTCGCTATTAATCTTTGGATATAACTACAGTTTCAACCCTTAACCGCATGCACAGTTTATGTATGTATGTGTGTGTGTGTTCGTTCATTTTTACGAAGACAGAAGTGGATGATGCATTTGTACGGGGTTTGGCACACGCTGTTAAGACCTTTGCTTAATCGTCATCATTACTTTCACTGCTTATGGCTATTGTGATTATTGTTGCAATTGCTGTTGTAGTGTATGGTCAATTCAATTTATACGTCTTCTCAAATTGCTGTTATGTTGTTGTTAGCTTTTGCACTGTTATTTTTAGAACCACCCTTTCTGCGGGTAGATAACGTTGGTGTTGCTCCCATTATTCTCATTCTTCTTCTCCTGAGTGTGGGCTTCGTAAGTCTGACAATATCGAAGGGGAGGCTTCGAAATTGATAGCAATGAAATAATGAAACTGTGTCGAAACTAAGTGACTTTCCTTTGGAGTAAATATCGAAGAATGTAAGTTTTTAGTTATCAGAATTGCTACATAGGTTCTAAAATCTTCTCTATTCACTATTGATGTCATTGTTTTTTGTTTTGGTTATAATCCTCTATTGGAAGTCAACTCGCCTTTTGAACTTTTAAAAGTCGTTTTCGTCCATTTTCCTCGAGTCATTTATACCTACTGAGGCTCACCGTCTCGGTCTCAGTTTCAGTGACACTTCGAATAATCCAGTCGAATTACCCGGAACGGGTTTGGTTATTAAAGTAGGCGAAGCCACATGCTTGTAGAGTCTGGTTCAGAATCGAGGGTTGCAGTCAGGTATCCACAAATCTAGAAGGAAATTGAATAGAATATCAAAGAAGAAAAAAAAATTACCGTGTATAAGTGTTGGAGGGAGGCGATGGCTGTGATACTGAATGAGAAACTGGGAGGTGAAGTATAGAGAGAGAGAAGAGAGAGAGAGAGAGAGAGAGAGACGTAGGTGGTAAGGCACCTGTAATTTGTAAGCCACCGTCGATCTACTTGACCCCCATGGACATGGCTGTTAATAGCCGTTTGTCCAATTCGGGCTTCTCATCCACTAATCCGTGATCGCCTGGACCACCCAACCGAAGGCGTGAGGACAGTCAGAGACCACACGACATCTAGGGGTGATTTTGCCTTTACGCGCGCAGGCGTCGATGTGTCTTATCCGTCTGCGAATCATAGGACGCTGCTCGGCTACCTGAGAGATTGTGCTTAATATACGCGCCATTTATTTGGATGGAATTTGCCACGATGTGCCAGATGTCTCGTCACTTACATAAAGTGACCGTCGGAGAGTCACTTAACACGAGATTGCTGATTAAGTTTCACTTTGAAGTTTTCTCTTTCTCTCGAGTGTGCCTTCAAGCATCGCACGCTGGACTTATAAGGTGCTAAATAGCACGTAAAAGAGGTGTTAGTTTTGAGAGCCTGCCCCGCTATGGTCCTCCGGCGATAAAGTATTGTTTGAAAATCGTTTTCCTACGGCCCCTCAGAACCTCTGGCCTTTCGGCTTGTGAATGTGGTGTTTATCACACAATAAGTTTTGCATCTTCAAGCTCCGAGGGCTGTTTAGATGCTCTGATATGATCCAGTTTTGTTAGGTGTATGAGTGTTTCACCTTTTTCATTAGAGGCGCCGTCCGTTTTGTTATATTTTTATGGTTAATTTGTAAAATGAAAAATGTTTTTAATTCACGTCTTATAATTTTGTGTGCTCTTCGTTCAAAGGGTCATAAGTCATGAGGCATACGCAAAATATATTGCATTAATTTTGAATTCCCTAAAAAATTATGGATTCCCCGAGATTTTTCGAAAAGTATTGTCTTGACCTTTAGAGGAACACTGTTTATGTTTAGCTATGCAAATCTCCGCATATTTCATCGCAGTGAAATTTTGCTGTCAGATTCCTTCACAGGAACTGGCGTGTAAATATCCTAACAGTCAGTTCCCTACCATGACTTAAGCGGGAATTGCAAAATGTTGAAGAAAGTTTCCGCCAACACCTGCCCGGTGGGTTTTGCCCGTCTCTAACTAATCTCACCCATCGATTTATTGTTCCTTTAATTTATTAGGGAATTTTCATTATACTTCAGGCACGTGGTATCACGGGCAAGGAATATATGAACTGCCGATTTAATTTTGATATTGTTATATATGACAACAACGATCCGTTTTCAAGCATATAATTCTAATGAGTGATGTATCTAATTACTTTTAGGCATTCATTTCCTGGGATAAAGATAAAAATTTCCCCCTCCCCAAAAAATCTCAATAATTTTATCTTTGGATTGAAATTTTTTTGAGACTGGGGGTTTTGGGGGGGGAGATTGGTTGTTGAGGGGAAGTAACATCATTTGGTAATGGTGATGCGGACATAACCTGCCTTTGGGTACTCAATGTAATAGGTGTTATTTTGGCACCGAAGACATTTCGATCCTCTTTAGGAGTTTTCAGTCTTCCTCTTTCCTTTAATGGTATTCAAATTAAACGGTAATTATACTATAAAGGACTATTATCATGGGGTGGGTGATGGTGATGATAGTGGTTGCTGGTAGGATTGTAGTCATTATGGTGATGGGATGCCCGCGGGGGTGGCGACCTCTTCTGACCTCTCGAACGCCCACACACGACGCACGCCCATATTGCACACGCTGGGGGCTCCCCTCTGGCACCCCCATGACCCCTTGCCTCCCCTCTGCTGTTCCTCCTCCTCCTCCTCCTCCTGAGACGACCATCTCTCTCCTCCCAACGCGATGCAAGCACGCAACACGGGAAGGTCTTTCCTGATTATTCGCGGCAGAAAATGTGGGACCTTATATTTCGGAGCCTTCTTTTGGGAGCTGCCAAAGCGCGGTGGCATACCATACGCCTCTCGGCACTCCGACATTAAAACTCATTCATCATGTGGAATTACCACCGAGGCCGTTTAGTAAATCCTCCGGCGGACGGGTAACTCGCATTCATTTGGTCCCGATCGATTTGTTCTTTTTACCCAAATGCGTCTCAGGATTTCCAGCCAACCCAACCCACCCAGCGGACGAAAAGGGTTGAAGTTAGATCCATCCCTGGAATAGCATATCCTGACCCATCGCGCAACCCCCCCTTCCCTCTTTTCGGGCTGGGTTTTGGGGCAGCGGAGCCCACACAGCATCAGTCATGCCCGATCGAGTTTTATCCTTTGCTTAGCAAAAACTATATAGTGAAACGGTTGGCCGAAGTTTATGAATAAATCTGGGCAAACCGAGATCTAAAAGGCACTATGTGGTGGTGCCTTCGGAATGAGAATATATACAAAGGAATTTTCTCTGCACCCCCTCCGACGGTCTGCTTGGTAACGCGGCTTATTATTAATATTTGGTGAAAGCTTGCGATCGGGCAGACCCTTGGATAATCAACCCCTCGGTCAGGTTCGTAAGGTCAAATATTCAAATTGAAATGAAGAAAAAACAGGCCCGCGGACAATTAGCCGTATAACTGCATTCGGTTTGCTTGTTACAAGATCTGTATTAGCGAAATGTGTGGTCGGTTTTTGTATGTAATTGCGCTTACGGCCGCAGAGGATTTATAGACCGAGGCGCTCCAGGTGATTATTAGTATTATTATAATAATTTGAAATGAAGGGCGAGATTTATTATGCTGTATATTCAGGAACCGATAATTGATTTCAAGTTTTTATTTATTAGATTAGATATGTACCATGTTTTTTTTTTCCTCCAGGCGATGAGTAGTTTGAAAGTATCAGAGGTCACTTCGAAGATAATTCTTTATTATTATTATTATTGTTATATTATTATTATTATTATTTATTATTATTAGCAGTAGTAGTAGTAGTATATGAGTATTGCCTCTGATCGCTATAGTGTGGGCTTTTTGTATTTACTTGCTTCTCGGATAAAATTCTGAAAACGGTTTAAGTCCCCAAAATATCAAAAGTGTCGTATATTTCTTTCGCTAACTTTTAATTTCCAAATTATTGAGGGATGGCTGAGCAGTTTCATAGAATTTATGAATATTCAGAGGAAATTTGTATTACTGGAGATGCAAGTTATTTTGACGTTAACTTGCCTTCTCACCTACCTATACATATATATATATATATATATATATATATATATATATATATATATATATATATATAATATACGATATATAGCTTATATATACGCCGGCAATAAACGGTTTTATATAGATGCTTGTATAATATATGACTGGTTTTGTATAAATTAAACGCCGGCCAATAAACGGTTTTATGCATAAGATATATGTCCCTTCACTGCACCGTATGTGTGTGTGTGTATATATATTATATATACATACATATATATATATATATATATATATATATATATATATATATATATATATATATATATATATATATAGTATGTGTGTGTGTGTGTATATGATTAGGTTTGAGTGGTTGGTCCAGTGACTTTTTCTTTCTTTTTATCATCAAACTTTGGTCTTACTGCTGCTTTCACGTTCCTCGAACATTTCGCTGAAAGGCGGTTATACTTATCTTTTTGTATGTACCTCTTATTATTCTTTCAGTTCAGAATAAATTAGATATAGTTGCCTGTCTCGTAGTCGCTAATGTACCGTAAGAACAAATATTTCATGTTGCCACTTTGGTTACTGTATTGCATAACTGGCAAAAGTTTTATTTTTCTGTAAAAGATAACTCTTGTGCTGGCTTTGTCTGTCTGTCCGTCCGCCCTCAGATCTTAAAAACTACTGAGGCTAGAGGGCTGCAAAATGGTATGTTGATCATCCTCCTCCTATCATCAAACATACCACTTGCGTCAGTAGGTTTTTATTTTATTTAAGGTCAAAGTTAGCCATGATCGTACTTCTGGCAACGATATAGGACAGGCCACCACCGGACCGTGGTTAAAGATTCATGGGCCGCGGCTCATAGTGCATTATGCTGAGACCACCGAAAGACAGATCTATTTTCAGTGGCGTTGGTTAATAAACAGAAAACTATTGCGCTGAAGGTAGTAGCTCTCCTGCTGGAAGGGCTAAAGTAGTGTCCGTTATTGAAAAAGCTATATCTCGGTTTATGTTTGGCAGTGCTTGATATCATGACCGATAAGTCCGGTGAGTAACGTTTGAACTTATGCAGCGGCTGACTGATTGCGCCAAGACCTTTCAGTGCCACTGATTTAAATGCTCATTTAAAAAAAATCCTCACATATATACAACTGAAAATCAGAAAACATAAATTAAGTGCATTTGCTCATAGGTACCTGTAATTCATTCCTGTTCTTATATTCAGAAACAGTCTAATATTCTTTCATTTAATGTTAAAGTCCTCCTGGGCCTCTGTAGGCTCATAGGGCAGGCGCTGATCTCCTGTTTCTTAGGCCGACAGCCAGTGGGGGACAGGTCCCAATGCCTGTGACACGTGGCCAATGTGTCGCTAGGCCCACTGTTTAACTCCCCAGCCCGAAGGCTGGTACCTCTTCTCCTACCGGACCTCTCGGGTTTTTTCCGACCGTTACGTTGACGGGCTACCAGATTTATGCAGAGGCGCAATCCGAGCCATCAGTGAGTGGCGGGATTTGAACCCCGGCCCTCTCGACTGGTAGCCAAGAATCATACCACTGTGCCACCATGGCGGCAATTTACCTTTCTAAATTTTAACCATTTTGGTTGAGGATCATTTCTAGCTGAATGTTTCAGTAAAATTCATCTCGTTGTTTTTGGACTTGCTGAAGAACATCGAAGAAACCCCATCGATAGGGTTGCATTCAACGTTACCAGTCCACTTCAGAGGCATCTCTTGGTTGGTTCTAGAGTGTTCATGGATTTCATTTCGCTTTCGTCCAGTGACCCAGGAGGTGGCAGGCGGGGTCGGGGTTAAGTGCCTTCAGTGCACCTCATGCGGTGCAATGTAGGCATTATTTAAGGTTCTTTGCAGCATCCCTTCGGCCCTTAGTAATTGCAACCCCTTTTATTCCTTTTATTGTACCTCAGTTCATATTCTCTTTATTCCTTCTCACATTCCACCCTCTCCTAACACCTGATTCATAGTGCGCCTGTGAGGTTTTTCTCCTGTTACATCTTTTCAAACTTTTTTCCTCAATTTCCGTTTCAGTTCTGAATGGCCTCATAGACCTCAGCGCTTGGCCTTTGGCCCAAATTCTATATTCTATATTATTCTACTCGTTCAGTGATTATTACCCATCGCTTGTGTATTTGGCTATTGTGCAGTACCAGTTTGAGACATTTTTTTATACCCTCGTTAACAGTAATGTTTTGGGGGCTTGTGAGTCCTATCCAGCCCTGTTTCTTGCCTAAGATTTGCCTTTTCCATCCTGACAACTACAGCACGGGGTATGAATATGTGATTTAACCATCTTGACTAACTATGTGGTCATGCCGAAACTTAACATCACTTTGTACCTTACCTTATCAGATCGATAGACAGTAAACTATCTCGTGGCAAATATCTTTGCCTAATTCTCCAACTTGTGTCATTTGCGCCATGAATGAATTTTAAAGTTCTCGGTATAATAAAGAGAATCAGCCCAAAGGGTGAAACTACAGTGCCCTTTTTCACTCTGTCCCTCTCGATTGCTAGGAACAACGGCTTTTTTGGGTAAGACTGGACAAGCGTTAATGGGTCAGTGTCTCTTTTAGTCACGCTGTTTTTAGTTTTCTGTAAAAGAAAACTATTGTGCCGGCTTTGTCTGTCCGTCCGCACTTTTTCTGTCCGCACTCAGATCTTAAAAACTACCGAGGCTAGAGGGCTGCAAATTGGTATGTTAGTCATCAACCCTCCAGTCATCAAATACTCCAAATTGCAGCCCTCTAGCCTCAGGAGTATTTTTATTTTATGTAGGGTTAAAGTTAGCCATAATCGTGCTTCTGTCAGCGATATAGGATATTCCACCTCCGGGCCGTGGTTAAAGTTCCATGGGCCGCGGCTCTCACAGCATGATACTGAGAACACCGAAAGATAGATCTGTTTTCGGTGGCCTTGTTTATACGCTGTAGTGGCTGTACAGAAAACTTGTTTGCGCCGAAGGAACTTTGGCCCATTTTTTACTTGTTTAAAAACGAAATCAAGTAGTAGGGTTGCGCGTGGAGAATCTAAAATATTTCACATAACATATAATATATTATATGCTAAAAGAAAGCCGAACGACACCGAGATGGCGTTGAAACGGCATCGCTGAATAGACAGCGACGACTGGGCCCTCTTTCTCTCTCTCTCTCTCTCTCTCTCTCTCTCTCTCTCTCTCTCAATTGCTATTGTATCTCCCGACGAGCTGTCATTTCACGGAAGTCAGTACTCGTCATGCGTACTATTAAAATACTATCGTTACCCCCTTTGAAGAGAAAATATAATTATTAATGGAGCAGAGAGAGAACTATCACATTTGCAGTGACAGATTAATATTTGATTCTGCCGTTTGACAAAGCGTTCACGATAAAAAGTCTACATAGGTCGGGATCTCTGGATGCTGAATAGTGTCAGGGTGCGAACTGTGCTTGAATGAAAACGGCCACACAAGCCATCTTTCAAGGGTCAATCGAGGCTTATCTGGAAGAACACCTCCCTCGCCGATTTTCGGTGCTTGCGACCTTTCCTCCGGTCCACAACCTTTTATTCTTTGTTAACTCCACCCACGGATGTCTTATTCATGCATTCACTATCCAGTTCATCGATTATTCTTCAAAATTCGCTCTTCTAAAGGAATCTTTCTTGTTTGAGGTTATGTCTTCTGCGTCCATGATTATTAGCTCTTTGAGTTGTGAATCGAGACTTCTCGGATACATAATCCTGACTGAGAAGAGGATCATGATGTAACCCTTTGCGTTTGTAGGTTAATGAAGGACTGGGCCTTATGGATCGAGTTGCTCGTGCGATTAAATCATCAAAAAGGGACCCATTAAAAGTCCATCCCTCAAACATTAGTCACACGTCAATGAAGCTCAAGTGGTTCGGGATTATCTTATGGTGATTGAGGAGA
The DNA here is from genome assembly GCF_040412425.1 of Macrobrachium rosenbergii. Classification (NCBI taxonomy): domain Eukaryota; kingdom Metazoa; phylum Arthropoda; class Malacostraca; order Decapoda; family Palaemonidae; genus Macrobrachium; species Macrobrachium rosenbergii. The sequence goes on along the minus strand of NC_089765.1, from coordinate 6,425,048 downwards.
ATTTAATGTGGTTAGACATTGTGCGGAATGAGTAGGTAGGTCTTGTAATACTGATGTCCTCTTGGTCTTATTATAACTCTCCAATGGTAATTAGGTTGTCACGCCCTTTATGGTGTCGCTTTCCATAATCCACGCCTCTCTCTCTCTCTCTCTCTCTCTCTCTCTCTCTCTCTCTCTCATGTTTGTCTGTCTTCAAATTTGGAATATTGAGATACTAATATCCATTAAAAAAATTTTAATATTGAAATACTAATATCCTTTAAGAAAGAATTGGAATATTGAGATACTAATATCCATTAAAAAATAATTGGAATATTGAGATACTAATATCCGTTAAAAAATAATTGGATAATTGAGACACTAATATCCATTAAAAAAAATTTGAATATTGAAATACTAATATCCATTAAAAATTGAATTTGAGATACTATCCATTAAAAAGAATTGGAATATTGAGATACTAATATCCGTTAAAAAAATTTGAATATTGAGATACTAATATCCATTAAAAAATTTGAATATTGAGATACTAATATCCATTAAAGAAGAATTGGAATATTGAGATACTAATATCCGTTAAAAAAAATTTGAATATTGAGATACTAATATCCATTAAAAAAATTTGAATATTGAAATACTAATATCCATTAAGAAAATAGAATGTTGAGATACTAATATCCATTAAAAGATTTTGAATATTGAGATACTAATATCCATTAAAAAGATTTTGAATATTGGGATATTAATATCCATTAAAAAAAATTTGAATATTGAGATACTATTATCCATTAAAAATTTGAAATTGAGATACTAATATCCATTAAAAAAGAACTGGAATATTGAGATACTAATATCCGTTAAAAAAGAATTGGAATATTGGGACACTAATATCCATTAAAAAAATTTGAATATTGAGAGACTAATATCCATTAAAAAGAATTTGAATATTGAGATACTAATATCCATTAAAAAAGAATTGGAATATTGAGATACTAATATCCGTTAAAAAATTTGAATATTGAGATACTAACATCCATTAAAAAAAATATACTTTGGTCTGATTTCTCTAAAATTGAAGTAAAACGACATCGAAAAATACATTCTTCCTTTTTTTTGTTTTTTTATTAAAATCAAGACTATTAGGCTAGTTACTGTGTCACGGGCAAAATCACATTATTTTGCAATAAGGAAGAGACTTTACATTATATATTAGAGAGATAGAAAGAGAGAGAGAGAGAGAGAAAAATATTTATTGGATACTCTTATCTTTAGAATTTGTAATAATATTTTAACTTTTCTTGGCCTCACGTCCGTCTGAAACTTCGCTATCTTCCTTTCTGCCATCTTGCCTTCTATCATTCCTCCCTTTTGGCCACATGCATTCATTTTATATTTCCAAGCACTCTCATCAGCATTTGATCTTAGGTGACCCGAGTTAAAAGCATAGGTCGATACTCTATAATTACGATCTCGAAGGATGCGTAAATCTAAAGGCTGTTAGCCGTAGCATTGTTGAGAATAAGGCCGTTGAAATTTCTTATGAATGGATGACTACCGATCGTGGACGATTTTGAAATGGCCTCGGAATGGAATTTTAAGGAGTCCTTCATCTCGTAGCGCTGTGGTAGCGCGTCCAGCTCCCAAACTGAATGGTCAGCGTTCGATTCCGGGAATGGATGAGGAAAGACGATATCTATGCCTCTGTTGACTTAGTTGGTGAATTAGGTACTTAGTTGTTAGTTGATTGTAGTTAGTAACAGCAGGGCGGAGAGAGAGAGAGAGAGGAGAGAGAGAGAGAGGAGAGAGAGAGAGAGAGAGAGAGACACGAGTTTTCAATATTTCTAGGGATTGTATAACATGAGGACAGAAAGACCTCGACGAGGTAACCCCGGAGAAATAAACACGATCTCTTGCCTGGAATATAATCGATCTTATTAGTGAGAGAGGAAATAAAAAAAAAAAGTTCGTTAAAAAAGTTTAGAACAGAGCATACCCAATTGCCTATGTGAGCATTTAAAGCCTTTTGTTTTTTTGTTCTTTTAATTTCACAAGCTGGTCCAGTTACAGTTTGTCTACTGAAATATTTACTTCTTACCTTTAACAAGAAGAGATTCCAGGCTCTGAAATTTCTCTTACAAAAGATATCTAGCTAATGTGAATACGTTTCATTGAAAGATTAACTGGGGTTGTACTTAACCTTTGAATTCCATTTTGACAGAGAATAATTGTTTCAGGTTGGGGTTTTAATACCCAAACAGGCATTACATTTTCGTGCACTGATGACATGTTGGGGTGGTGGATTAGACCAACCCCCAATCTTCTAACTAGCGTATGTTGAAATCTGAGATGGGAAGGAGAATTTCTTCATTCGTTCGGATTATAATGCTTTCAGTGGAAGTGCACTCAAACATATTTGGTAATAGGGAAGTTGAGGTGTTGTTGCAGCTGTTGCAATACATAGAATTGGTAACCATGATATTAAACCTTATATTTTTTCACGTTTGAAATCTGTCCAAAAGATCTGATTATGAAAGCGGGAAGTATAAAAAATTCATAAGACATTTCCAAGATATCTAGTTAACAGACAGAGATTTTTTACAATAACTGTATGCATAGAAATGCTGTGTATTTTCATAAATCACATTTGGTTGTTAAACATTTTAAAAACAGTAACAAGGATAAGATAACTTCATGCAACTGCGAGCGTTTTAAGCTCTTTTGTCCTTCTCCAATGAAAGGCCGTACGACTGCGTCTCATGAGTGGCATTCGGTGCTTTTAGCTTGAAAAGAACGCCACGTTCATCTAAAATGCAAAATTCGAAATGCTAATGTTTTAAGCGATCGCGCTGTAATGTTCCTTAGAGAGAGAGAGAGAGAGAGTTTTCCCGACACCTTTAAATGTCTTTGAAAATCATTTAGTGGCACCGAAAAATCATTGGTGTGCAGATAAGGTAGTCAGTAATTTTTTTTTTATTATGCCAACCTGCGCAGGGCATAATTATCAATAACCTCGAGATGTTTTATCATATGAGAAGGCGACGTCCGGCAGATGAGGGATGCTGTAAAAGGGCGATGCGTTGAGAGCTGAAACATGAGTTCGAGTTGTATCTAGCTGGGGATCTGCCGTCGACAGGTCATCTGCGAGAGTCATCTTCCTGGCTTGAATATTCCAAAATGGGACATAAGCCTTTCCATGCCGATTCCAAGCAAGGCTTAGGGGGCTCAGCCGCCTGATGTACAACTGTGTTAGTGATTTACGTGTACATATTATATTTTAATGCTTAAGAGAGGGGGTGGGACGGGAAATAATTACTCATTCACATTTACGATTATACTGTCATGTTGCTAGCAATAAATGTTACACCCGTGTTTATATATTTTATATGCATAGAAAATTGAGACTTTTTACAGAACATCTTAATGTTGATATTAATCAAGAAGAATAAAGTGTTAAGGTTTAGTTTAGGACATTGTTTTTCGTTCTTGTCTTATGGAGCAGTTATTAATGCAAGAGGCATCTTCATTTAGGTGTTATAACTTATCCTCCTTGACAGGCTTTTAATGTTTACAGTTGTTCATTCCAGTGACTTCACTGTATTTCAGATCTGTATTCTTTCTTCCCTTTTCAATAATGAAAGATATTTTCCTTTCCTCATTCGTTTTTCGTAAGGAAAAAGTTAAAAAAAGAACAAGAGTGTTTAGGAAAATAGCAGAGAAAGAAGACGCAGTTTTCTAGTCGGAAAAATTGGAAATGGAGAGCCCACCGGGGAAGACGTTAATCTGGAAGAGATTTGTGAGGGCTGACTGACAGACAGCTCGCCACAGCAAGGGAGATAACGATTAAAAGCTGCATCATGTTCTTAAAAGACTCTCACAGAATGAGCAGCCAGGGATTGATAATTTCTTTTAGGGTAGCGTTTCCACGCAGTAACCTTTATGGGTTGCTCTTAGAGTAAGAGTCCGTGCTGGCACCGTGCCTGACTAATCTAAAGAAAACAAGTAAAAAATGCGCCGAAGTTTCTTCGGCGCGATTGAGTTTTCTGTACACCCGCTACAGCGTACAATCAAGGCCACCGAAAGTAGATCTATCTCTCGGTGGTCTCGGTATAATAATGTATGAGCCTCGGCTCATGAAATTTTAACCACGGCCCGGTGGTGGCCTATCCTATATCGTTGCCAAAGGAACGATTATGGCTAACCTTAACCTTAAATAGAATAAAAAATACTGAGGCTAGAGGGCTGCAATTTGTTATGTTTGATGATTGGAGGGTGGCTGACCACCATACCAATTTGCATCCCTCTAGCCTCCGTAGTTTTTGAGATCTGAGGGCGGGCAGAAAAAGTGCGGACGGACAGACAAAGCCGGCGCAGCAGTTTTCTTCTACAGAAAACTAAAAAGAAATAATGGCAGGGGTGGAAATCCGTTCAGTTTAGAACAGATTAATGTATGAGTAAATGAAAAGATCATTTCAGTACAGAAAAGTACAATTTTGACTGAAGTTTGTATTACTGGGCAGTGTCAGGTTGTTGTAAACTTTGGTTTAAGACATTTAAGTAGTTTAAAATATGTTTGTAAGTCTAATTGAATATCTTATAATTGGGACGAACAAGTGTTAAGGGTGTGTCCGCATTATAGAAAAACATAACACTCGTCAGCAACTTATTGCATACATATCACAAACAGGTTGAAAATCAGTTAACGACCGCAAATTGCGTATGAAGCACAGGGTAGAACAACCAATAAGTCGTTGACTTGTATTCAACCTGCTTGTGATTTGTGTCCGATATGTTGCCGACAGGTGCTTATGACATGTTTTACTGCAGTGCAGGGAGCTAAAATGTTGTTGCAATCATCCTAGTTAATGGGGTTAATCACAGTTATACTGTAGCAAAAGGAAAGCAAATATCTTCGACATATGTAGCTACTGAGGCTCCATGGAGCAATACTATCCATGGGAGGTGAGCAACTTATGCCGTCTATCGTCCCTCCTCCCCCCTCCTCCTCCTCCCTCCTCCTCCTCCTCCTCCTCCTCCTCCTCCTCCTCCTCCTCCTCCTCCACCAATACGACAACAATCAGTGTCCATAATTTTTTTTTCGCCTCTAAATGTGTTTAATTAGCGGGTTGTGTCTCCTTAGAATCAAAATCACTGCTGCTACTCTTTCAACACTGAAACTTCTACTTGATTTAATAAAAACAAATAATCAAGTGCAGAAACTCCCTGTGACTTGTTGACTGTAATTGGGTTGTATGTAATGAAAGCCTAATCATGGCTTTACGCCTAAAGTAATAATCCTAAGAATGCCAAGATTTTTGAACAATGATTAATTTGTCTCTTTTTATTTATGTAAAGTTTACACAACTTTAATAGTGGTGTAATTTTCAGTGATCTTATTTCGTTTTAGATTATATTTCCCCTCCATTTTTATGAAATATTGCAACACAACAATATAGTATGTTTTTTCTTTATCCAAAACTTCTTCACTCATATTCATGCTTAATGATAACTTGTTGTCCTTATCGGTAAATGTCTCGACTTAGAAAGTATAATAACGACTTAAAGCTTGCGTCGTTGTGTCTTATTCCTTGTTTTCTTTCATTTCAGGTAATTCGATTTCGGTCAAATTTTGCACCAAAACATTTGGCAGGTACGGAATTATTCACTTTACTGGTAAGTAAAGAAAATCTTTGGGTGATGATATTTCCTTGAACGAAGTATAGAATGTTTTTGTGCGTGGCGCCTCTACGGAAATAGCAACTTTGAAGTATATTTCTTCTCATTTCGTATTTACGAATAATTTAATAAAATGGGCCTAAGGAGGAGAGCTTATTAGTTTTATGTTTAAAATATTTCTATACCGTAGCCGCATTTTTCTCTTTAGATTTATTTGCTCTCTCAATCAGTTTTTCTTAGGCGCTCCTGTTTGTGTGTGTTATGCCTTTACATTTTTTTCCTTCGGTTTGCTGCAATGCCCCAGGCTTTCTTTCGTTTGTTTGTGAGTAGTTATTATTATCAGACAATCCCGGACTTCTCAGCTTTCTCCATAAGATTTTATCAGACACTTCTCTCTTTCATTTTTTCTCATATTTATGATTTGACTAGTTCCTATGGTGTAGCCCTGTTCGTAGTTTTTTGGTTTCATATGACTCATCGTTTATATAATTTTGGTTAGTTTGGAGCTCACGTCATATTTTAGTCATTCATGTCATCCCAAATAAGAGCTATTTGAATAACAAATAAATAGGACAGAGAACAACGAGTCCATGACTTTGAAACCAAGCGAGACGGAAGGTTGTCTGAAACTGTCATACAACAGGTGACAAATTTCAGAAACGTTGGAAACGCGAAGCCTGTCACTTCCTGGATAGCCGAGCGAGAGGTTGTAATGCGCTCTATTCCAATCTCGCGAATACTGTACCAGTATTAATCAAGTACTACCTTGCTGTGTTTCATATGTGACCAAGTTTATGCAATGGTTCTCCATGCTGAGATGCCTGTCTTAAGAATATTTAGCTCTTCGCAGCCAGAAATGAGAATTAATAGAATCGTAAGCAATTTTTTTGTCGGGTTGGAATTTCTGATTACTGAACGTCACAGCTAAAAAATGGGGGGGCCGGGTGATTTTAGACAGGAAGATGACAATGGAATTCATCTTACTAGAACTTGAGGTGAAAATTCTAAGGCTCCATTCTAACCCCTCCTCCCACCCTTCCCTGAAACTTATGCTTCCAGATCCTGCCACCATTATACTTCACACATCGTTCCACTCGCATCAATTTTAATTATTATCACCTGTCGATGTTCTTTCGCTTTCAGCTCAACTATAGACTTCTTTCCTTTTCAAATACGTAGTTTCATCTGTGGTTCTTTATCAGAAGTCTTCATATTATTTATTCTCATTATTTTTTTTTTTCATTTATCTTTACATTTTTCTGTATATTATATTTGCATAATGTTATTTAATCATATATATATATATATATATATATACTGTATATATAAAATGTACATTATATATAAAATATATGTGTGTATGTATATATATATATATATATATATATATATATATATATATATATATATATATATATATAATATATATATACATACATACATACACATACATACATACATATATACACACAAACACACACACACACACACACACACACACACAAGTAAAATTGATCAGCTCTTCGCGGGATGCGTATTAGCATCCTTATTTCCATCTCGCATTATTCTTCCCATCTGGGTGTTTCATACCCGCATCCTGCCAACTCCCAATCCTTTTATTCGATCCCCCATCCAGTCATAGCGAGGAATGGGGGCTGCACCTTACTGTTAAGGGGTTGCCAAGAAGCGGATAATAACACGTAATTACAGGAGTTTTATATGGTAATTCGTCAGGTAATAGCTGCTCAGGGCTGTTGTGAGATGGGATCCAGCATGGCGGCTGCGATGGGCTAATGCGGGTCTCCCTTGTTTTACGTGATTGTAAATTAAGTGGGTATTGTTACAGGCCCCGAGAGTTAACGATTAGCTTGACGGACCAGCTGGGGCATCTTATCTCCGGAATACATTAATGCATTAAAGATCAAATGGCGGATTGCATCGACGAAATGAGAGATCCCCCGGCACTTTATGTCGGCTCTTAGAGGAAATAAAACCAACATGAAATACAGACGTGAACTTTTTTTATGCGCGCCCAGATGCCTTTTTTTTTTTTTTTTTCTACCTTCTTTTTTTTTATGTAGGTTCCTCGTAATTGCTGCTAGGTGTTTCTCATTAAAGCTCATTTGGGAGGCATCTCTTCTTCCCCGCTGGGATGTTTGGGTGTTTGGGGATTGTATATATACATGTTGAAATGTTATTGCGCAATACGCTGGTAAGCGTATGCTATAACTTTATGCAAAACGGGACTAAGTTACTCTTGAAATTGTTTGCCAGACTTCATAATGTCTCGTATCTTTTAGAGATATAGTATATATATATAGATATATATATATATATATATATATATATATATATATATATATATATATATATATATATATATATATATATATACATACATATATTTATATATATATATACATATATTTGTATATATATATATATATATATATATATATATATATATATATATATATATACACATACATACATATTTATGTTTTGTGTGTGTGTGTGTATATATATATATATATATATATATATATATATATATATATATATATATAGAGAGAGAGAGAGAGGAGAGAGAGAGAGAGAGAGAGAGAGAGAGAGAGAGAGAGAGAGAGAGAGAGATGGTGTGTGGTGTGCATTCTTAAGAAGTCCTTTGATATGCAAAAACATAAAGATGATATTGAAAAGGCATTAGTAATTAATATTAGTGATAATAATACTGTTTTGCTTCTATCTACCTTCGACGATGTGAGTGAGATCTTTCAGTAATAAAATTTGAGCATTTTACATCATTACGTTATAGTTTAGATAATTTTTCATCAGTGGTCTATTACAGAAAATCTAATTGTTTCTCAGATTAACGTGGTAATATAGATTGTTATTCATCTTTCCTAACTGAATCGGTACCGTATATTAATTTGATCTCTAATTGCGTTTTTTTTATTAAAAAGATATTTTGCAGATGAAAATGGAAGTCCTGTCTTGTCATCCATGAAATTGTCATAACGCGATCGAAATGAACGGAATGACAAAGACAACGTTAATTGTTTCGTTTTCCTGTGATGTCATCCTGGTCCAACCGTTATCTGACTAATAACTCGACTCATTTACAGTAATGCCAAAGCTTTCATGCATCAACCGGTGCTAAGTTGATGCAAACCACCTCAGATTTTTTTTTTTTTTTGAAGACTTTTTTCATGAAGGTTTTTAGTTTGGTTTCTGTTCAAAAGGAAGGATTAGAATAGTTAATCCTGGCTACACAAGGAAAAATGTTACTATTCTAGACGATGGCGTCTTGACCCTCTTTCTAAGCATATAAATCTAAGATGAAGTGTTCTCTTTAATAAACGAGGGTACAGTGAATAACAGAAGGTAGGGAGAAGAAAGGCCAGAAAACTGTCTTGCCCCGGCAGGAGAAATTGCTTAGATACCTTACTAATATAAGAGGGTTAGAGCCTTTTGAATCTATAGATTAGAGAGAACGTCTT
>NC_089765.1:6400875-6405875 GCF_040412425.1 Macrobrachium rosenbergii | reverse complement strand
AGAACTGGATGACATGGCTACTGTTGAAAACAACCTTTGTTCAGATGATCCAGTCACATTTCGGCTGGCAGATATTTGCCACCTCTACCAACAACGTCTGGAACAATTAGGTGTAGAGTCACCAAGTGTAAATTCCACGAGACTCAAAGACAAACTTCTGGCAGAAATTCCAGAACTTGAGGCTCATAAATCTGGCAGAGATGTATTACTTGCATTTCAAAAGGATGTGGGAAAAGCACTTGCTCAATCATCTGATCTTTCAGAGGCAGTTATCATTGCTAAAGCAGCAAATATTCTCAGAAAGTCTATACTTGATCATCAGTCACGGTTTGATGGCACATTTTCTGAGGCTTGTGTACGAAATTCTGTGCCTCCTCTCCTGCTCCAGTTTGTAGGGATGGTTGAGCATGGGGCTGACATCAAGTCACAGTTACGATTTGGAGCATCAAAGTCAGACCAGGCCATTGCACAGCTCATGCAGTTCAACTGCTACTCCCTGATACAAAGAGGGAGCAACAACTCATAGACACTCCAAAGACAGAGAAACACCATTCCCAGTCTACATGGGACTCTCAGTCTATGCCAAAACCAGGAAGAGAAATCTGGTTGAAATGCTACATCAGTATGGCCTCAGTATCTCTTATGACAGAGTACTGGAGGTCTCTGCACAGTTAGGAGATGCCACAGTTAGCAAATATGTGGAGGAGGGTGTGGTCTGTCCCCCAGTACTGCGAAAAGGGTTGTTCACCACTGAGACCAGGCTCCAACGTGGTCAAGGAGGAAGGCGCAAGGTGACAGACAAGAACACAATTCAATCCAACTGGCGCAATTTCCTAAGACACGATGCCAACAAGACAGAGTTGTTCCAGTTCCTGGCAGACAAAGTTGCCCAGATGTCTGCCACAAATGTTGTCATTGCCACTGAAAGGGTCTGCTGTCCTCAGCACTCATGAGGCTAGTCTTCAGGGACTGGAAAAGTGCTCTCATGAGGAAGCTGACACCGCATCTTTCTCCATGCCAAATATGCCACAGAACATGGAGCCAAGACCATCACGGTTAAAGCAAATGACACAGATGTTCTTGTCGTTGCAGTCAGTGCTTTCTCCACTCTCCACAATCTAGGGCTAGAAGCTATGGGTGGCATTTGGCCAAGGCCAGAGCCTGCACTGGATTGCTGTGCATGACCTGTGCAACTCTCTGGGAGCCAGGAGAAGGTGAATGGCATGCTCTTCTTCCATGCGTTCACAGGCTGTGATACAGTGTCAGCCTTCCGGGAGCAAGGGCAAGAAGACCGCCTGGCAGACATGGAACATCTTTCCAGAGGCCTCCACTGTGTTCTCCAAACTGAGTCACTACCCTCTCAGAGTGGAAGAGAGTGACCTGAAGGTCCTGGAGAGGTTTGTCATACTTACGTATGAAAGATCCAGCACTGCTGGCACTGTGGATGAGGCTAGACTTGATATGTTTGCCAGAAAACAAAGGGCATATGAGGCCATTCCACCAACCAGGAGCTCTCCTCCAACACACCAAGCGTGCTGCGTACCAGGCTGGTTGTGTGTGGGGGCAGGCCACCCAGTGTCAGCCACAGCCAGAGAACCCTGCTGAGTGGGGATGGCAAAAGTCTGGTGAAGCATGGCAAGTCCTCTGGACAACCAACTCGCCCTTAGCCAAGAGTTGCCAACAGCTTACCAAATGTGGATGCAAAGCAGGCTGTCGGGAAAGGTGCAAGTGCTACAAGCTGGGTCTTCCCTGCACAGCTCTGTGCACTTGCAAATGTGAAGTCTAGATAAATATTGCCCTCTCTTCAGTAGATAATCTAGCTTGAGCATCCAACGTGTCATGCTATGCCTACCTTCTTATCCTCGAATTTTTCAAAGGTGTAGGTTGAGAGACCTATACATAGATTGGTTGCATTTAGTCCGTATTTCTCTTCTTTTCTTTTTATGGTTACAGTCTTAGACACAATGTTGTATGTGACCATACCATACTATTTCAGTTGAAAATAGCATATTAGTTAAACTGTCTGATCACATGAAATGTACCACATTAAATAAAAAACAGTTGGTCTCGGCGTTCATAGCGCCGTGGATAGAAAACTCTCTTTTATGGCAACCATTTTGTACGCCATTCTGGTTACAATTCATTTAGTATGGTTTTCAATAAAATGTGTGTATGGAACATTTATAACCTAAAAGTCGAGGTTTAAAAAAAAACTGGTAATACCCCATCCAATAGATGCCTCCCCAAACCAGTGACTATCATAGATGGCGGCCATTTTGAAAATAGCCGCCATCTTGGATTTTCAGGTGGCCAGCGCCTCTTTTCTAAGAGAGCGTCTTAGGGAATGTTTGTGCCAAATTTCATGCTTGTTTCACTATCTGAACGATTTTTACAGCAATCTGCTGCACTACTGGGGGAATTGAACTCCGGCCCATCGAGTGACAGTGTGAAGCTCAACCGACTCAGCCAACGAAGGGCTTAGACCAGTGCAAAGAAATTTTATGTTTTTGTCAATTTTGCTTCACTTATTTTTGCTTAGTTACTTTGTATGAAATTGTGTGATCACATTTCTTAATGACGCTTTGATGTTGTAAATTGTTATGGGGCGAGTTTAATTAGTGATAATTAAAAAACGATATCTTTTTCAACTGACACAACGCATTTTTAATACAGTAATGATTCAAGTGGAATGAGAATAATCGGGAGCAGCTGTATTGCCCGTGACTTGCTAATTCGTAGGTGCCTAAACGTCTTCAGTGTCATGCAATCCTGCATTACATTTTATTCCTCTCCGAATCACCAACATCATAATTTCCTGATTGGTATCAAACATTAGGGCATTTTAGTTCCCTTTCCTTTGTGGCTTGGCCTCTTGACCTCCCTGTGTGGTCCCGGGCATCGAAAGCTCCCTCCTCTCTTGCTGGAAGATAAACACAGGTTGTCTGGCCATCGTTCCAATTCCCTCCTTAATAGGCACTGCATTCATGATTACACTCCCGATCCTCCGCTTCATTTCTTAATTGCTTTAGCGCTGGTCACGTGATACACTTCCCCGACGATTCCCCGCGGTTCATTTCACGAAATTGCCTGGACTCGAGATCGGCCACGTGCCATTTAACTTACCCGTTACTGTCAGAGTCGATCGGCTAAACCGGTGTGGAATGATTGGAGATTTTTGTGTTTACGTAAAAGTCAGGTGCTTGTTGTTACTTGTGCTTGTGACCTGTAGGTGCTGTGTCGTCAAACTCGGTCCCAATCCGGCATCCCTTCTGCCGAGTCGGGTGATGCTGCTTTCTCGAGTTCATTTCACCTCTTGAGCCTTTTCTGTGCTTGCGTTCGTCTTTGAAGGGAAGATTGTTTTATTTAATTTATAGAAAATTTTTCGGTTATTCTTTTTATTTAAGTTCAACAATATTCTGGGATCACTAAATTGTTTGTGTGTGTATATGTGTATGTATATATATATATATATATATATATATATATATATATATATATACTCATGTTTATTTATATATAAAGTTTAGTAACATATATATATATATATATAATATATATATATATATATATATTTATATATATATATATATATATATATATATTTATATATATATATATATATATATATATTTATATATATATATATATATATTTATATATATATATATATATTATATATATAGTATATACAGTATATATATATATATATTTATATATATATATATATATATATATATATATATACTGTATATAATATATATATATACATATATATATATATATATATATATATATATATATATATATATATATATATATATATATATACATATATATATATATATATATATATATATGTATATAATATATATACATATATATACACTGTATATAAATATTACATATATTGTGTGTGTATATTGTGTGTGTGTGTGCGTGTGTGAAAGTAAATTCTGAATGGCTTAAGAAAATGTTAGCCACTGTTAAATCGGTCCCTTGAAACTGTACTTGATCCGCAAAGTTCCATAAGATAAACTTTTACTCGATTCAGATTTCTCCGCCAGTGTTGTATATCGCAAAAGTTCCCCTGTGTTAAAGGTGAATGAATTTTTTTTTGTTCACTGCGTTCTTCTACTCATAGAAACATGTTCTTGCCTTGTTTCTGTGCTTCTTTCCTTCCGCAGTTTTCTTAAAGTCTTGTTTTTAACAATCCCCATATTCCTTTGGGCAGCCGCGTCACTTTATATAATGACTGAACCAGCAATGAAGGCAATTAATTTGTTTAAACCAAAAGAATGCGTTTTCTTGCACGATTCCTTCAGAAGAAGGCTTAAAATATTTAAAGTATTATATATCAAATTTTAGAATGGTTATGTTTTTGTAGTTTTATTATTATTGTTATTTCAGTAGATGAAATCTATTCACATGGAACAAGCACACTAAAGGGGTCATTGACTTGAAATTCAAGCTTCCATAGAATGTTGGTTTCACCCTCCCACCGCGGACCCGACACTGCAGCAGTAACTGATCCTGATACAGAGACAGTGATTTTTCATCTCCCTGGGGGGAGACGCGAACCCGCGCCATCTGAGTGGCATGTCACGACGCTAACCACTATACCAGCGGACCAGCCTGAAGACAAAAGTTAAACGAGTATTCATATCCGATGATGAGGGGGGACCAGCTTCTCTCGCAGGAAGGTGCTTTGTGAAGCGTGTCCTAATGTATGCTTAACAGTTTAACATCCACCCCTGTGCATAATTCGGATATGCAGCCTAATTTCTTTACGGGCGGATTGAGATTAGTTCTTAAATCTTTAACCTTCCGTTTTTTTCGCTTTGTTTCCCATTTTCGTTATTGTTTTATGTATACATCGGTGACTTTTAGTTTAAAATCCGTGCTAGCCTTTTTGTTGTCACTTCAAATGAAGCTCCTTGTGCAGCTGTTTGAAATAAGCCTTGTAGGTATTCAGAGTTTTTTTGTTGTGATTTTTTAAACAC
>NC_089765.1:6385875-6398375 GCF_040412425.1 Macrobrachium rosenbergii | reverse complement strand
CAAGTTATAGATTAACTGGATGGAATTTCATGTTCGTCGCACTGAAGCAAACCGTTGTCAAAAAATTTTGAGCCTACATACTGGCCAAGTAGTAGAAGGATGGAGAGAACTAAGCAAAGAGTAGAAAGCTAGAAGCGATAATAGCTACTTGAAGAATGGATGGCTTTTACATCAACGGGGAAACGGAAGAGGGGGGAAAAAGAATTCCGGAGCACGGTGATAAAGATCGGCGTCGGTGGCCTCGCGGTTTTGAAACTTGTAGGATAAAAAGCGGTAAGTCAGTTAAAGCTCGCTGACGTGTTTATTAATGGGGTATCGATTACTCCAGAATTGACATCAAATATTTTCTGTAGCATTTAAGAAACAGTTGCTGTAGGCGAGGTAAAGTAGCGAAAGTTATTGTATTTAGATTAATTGTATGAGCTGTATCATCCCCCTCTGTACTTCGAGATGAGACATCAGATACCTCGATATATACATGAATGTTAATAATCATGCATATAATTTATGAATACGTTTATGAATAAGCACTCAAAGGGCGTTGCTTATACTCAAGTTGCTGGAATTCAAGTTATTTGCTTACTTTTGTTCCTTGCGATGATTTTCTTGTTTTGCCTTAAATATCCTCACATCCTTCGTTCATATTGGCTAAACAAATAGCCGAATAAAGGAATAGCCAAATTACTTTATTCTGGTATAAGTTTTTTTATGGCTATTTCCACCTTACTCCAGACTTCACCCTACAGAGTAATGCATTTTTCTCGCAGGTAAGTCTTTGGTGGGTAAATAAAAAATATTTACTTTTACAAATTTTTATTTTAATTAACTGTCAAAGTTAGTAGCAGCTGATGTAGAAATGGCGTTAATCTCAAGTACAGCCGTAAATATCCCACGAATAGTTCAGACGCAAAGATTTTATGCTCCTATTATGTCGCGAAAAGATTTATAGACGGTGAAATAAAAATCGTTCTTACAGGAACGTAGCTATGAAAATCTTCGTAATCAGCCAGGAAGAAGTCTTTACAAAATGGGATTTTCGGAAAGTGTTCCCGGGGAGAGAGAGAGGAAAAAAAAAGAATAAAAATTTATGAGTGCATAGTTCAAAAAGAAAGAGAGAGCAAAAAAAATAAAACTCCGACCGAAGAACTTATCACGATTCAAATGTTCCGTTAAATCATTCTGAGCTGGTGAACTCCTTTCTTTTGTCCCGACTTTTTTGGAGCCAGACCCCCCCCCCAAAAAAAAAAGGACAATGGGTTATTTCTTTGGTGAAGGTTCTGCCGTATTTGTGCTTTTAGTGTACGTGAGGTGTTTGGAAAATTAGATTCTTCTGTTCCTAAATCAAGGGGATTATGGTGTTAAAAGTATTTTCAGGACGCGTGCTTTTTTTTTATTAATCTCCAATTATTTGTGACTTTTCTTTTAAGAATTGTGTCATAAAAGGAGAGATGTTTTTTGGTCAAAAGTATTCATCGCACAAGCAGCCATGTTGAAGCTCCCGTAATACCTTGAACCCACGTTTGAAAAAATTTGCTAAAATAACCTTCCAAAGTTGCTGTACTTAGATTCGTAGTGTATGATTGTTCTGTTTGCTTTGGTTTTACCTTCTTTTTGTTCGTTGTGTATTTTTGTATGTTAAAAGTACATTACTAACATTCTCAGCGCTCTCTCTCTCTCTCTCTCTCTCTCTCTCTCTCTTCTCTCTCTCTCTCTCTCTCTCTCTCCACACATTTTTTCGTAAAGCTTAAACACCCTAGAATTTTGAAGTAAGTGCAATCATCGAATGAGTAGGTATGAGGAGGAAAGAATCTTAAAAACCGTTCAAGAAACTAGACCATTTTGTGAAAAGCTATACTCTTTAACTGGAGCCGAAGAGAGAGAGAGAGAGAGAGAGAGAGAGAGAGAGAGAGAGAGAGAGAGAGAGACTGTCGTCAGATAACCAGTAAAGCACCTCGTTTTGCTTGGTCTGATATTACGGAACCTTCCTAGTGTGAGGTGCTAAAGACAGCGCTTGATAAGACGCAATTTTTATGGACCTCGTGGATTATGCTTTGTTCTCGTGAAGCGTTTTATTGATGGCAATTGCATGCATATCGGGGTGTCCTTTACACCTCTGCGAATGGCCCCGGCGCTGCTATCGAGGGAGGTAATGCAAGGTTTAGGTTCGTGATGAATTTATTTGGGAAAGAAAAGAAAGAGAGAGTAGAAAGGTCCTAGGCCCGTGAGCTTTTGTTCATGGTTTCCTTTTTCTTTCATCTCCTCTTCGTCATGCCTCCATTCTTCTGCATCCTCCTTTTCATCCTTCCTCCTCCTCCTCCTCCCTCCTCATCGTAACTCGAAATAGCACCTGTGTCATCCAAAAGGGCAGAAAAAGAAACAACAGCAGACAAGTAGTAGTTCACGGGTTGTGAGTAAGAAGCCGAAAGCCACCGGGTGGTAGATTGAACCGACCCAAACCCAGCAATCGAAGGATACAGAAGAAGGTCAGATGGCCCTTAATCGGCTGACGATCTAGTTTCAGCCGATCGTAAATTACCTCAAAGTGCTCTAAAGAAGTAATGAGATTTTTGGCAGAGAGAGAGAGAGAGAGAGAGAGAATAATTTTGACAAATATGGATGGACTGGTCATTTAGAAATGACTTGTTTGGATCATGAGCTCAGAGAAGACAGTGTGTTTTAACATGATCATGCCCTCCAGCATAACCAGTGCGGTCCAAGCCATCTGATAATCATAACTCCTGACCTTCCGCGACCTGGAGAATTCAACTCGGCTTCAAAGGACACAGGCCGGGAGATTGGTGGTGGTGGCGTTGGGGTAGGGGGTTGTTGGGGGAATGGTAAGACATTGAGAGGGTATGATGGTCTTTTGTCTCAGTTCTGCAGTGATTGAGTTGCCGCTTTTACCCTCCGGTCGACTGGCATTTTGAAGTTAATGACACCAAATGGCCTGGGCACGACGACTTCTCAATGGTCCTCCTTAGAAGGCGAAGGGGAGATAAGCCCTCCTGGCAGCGCAAAAGTCCTGATAACACGGTAATGCCCCAATACCTTCAGACAATGCAGGGGCGTTGTATGAATATTGCCTCGTGCTCGCCGACCAATCAAGGGCCGCCTTGCATACCGTCAAGGCATCCGACTGTGACTTGGGAATGAAAGGGAGAAAAAAATCTTGATGACTTCGCCACGAGAGTTGTGGTCGCAATAGAATAGGTTCAGTATTAGCATCCGCTTCGTCTCCTTAATACCCACTAACAATGTAAGCATCATAAATTTATGCCGTCATAATGGCGGCGGAGGGTTTTGTGGTGCGGAATTTATGGTTATCATGAAATTACGCGTCCGTCACGACCGCCGGCCCCCGGGTTCTCAGCGCGCGCCGCCATTGGCCTTCTTTCGGCGGGAAATTATGTGCTGACGCCATTGTTGCCGCTAATATTTACTTGTGGCTGCCATGTACATAATTTGCTAAAGGGCCAAAGTGTCTTCTCACCTGGATGCTTACCTGCCTTGTTAGCTGCCCTCTACAAGCTCAGGGCTACAGTTCATCACGGAACCAAGACCTTCGACCTCGAGACATAATAAGATTTCAGAAAGAGCCGTGTAGAGCTCGTTCGAAAGGTGTCAGACTAAATTTGCATGCATAGGGAGAAAATTTGATAGGAAATTTTCCATGCGTTCAAAGGCCAAAATTTCCATAACAACAAAATGTAATATCCTCCACCTGAATGTCACACGTACCCAAGAAGATTGCTCTTAATAATATACCCTAAAACGTAAAAATACTTACGTTTCCATTTCCTGAAATTTTTGTTAATCGTCAAAGTCAGCTTAAGACGATGAAATGGAAATATATACCGAGTTATTTTATCTTGTGAAACCTTACGACGAGAGAGAGAGGAGCCTCGCCATGAATCGCAGACCGAGAGGGTATATACAAAGGCCGTTCATGTTTGCCGTAGGACACGGGGCTAAGATGCAACATGTGCCGCAGATATCTCTTTCTCCATAAGGAAAGCAAAGCAAACTTATGTGTAGCCCAGTGATTATCCGAAGGCCATTTATTTCCACCTAAGTTCTTGGCTACGAGCCGAAATCCTTGGCGAGGCCACAAAAATATGCGTGTCCCGTCAAAAAGAAATTTGCATAATGGTAACACACGAGAGACTGTATAGCGGCCCAGGGAAGAAAATAACTATGGTCAAACCCTGAAACATGGACGTAGGGCCATGTCGGACTTCCAAAGGCCCGGGTTTAGGATTTCCAAGTGGCGTGCCCCAAGGGGAGAGACAACTTGCATTGCCCCCGCTGTCATATCTGACGTTCGACCTCTCTTGTACTTTTATTATTGCTGGAATTTCATGGCCGCGCGTCCCGATTCTGAAATTGTACTTCGATATCAGATCTTATATGCGAGGTGTACGGGGAACACTTTTATCTCGCTGTCTTTCTTCCCCTTTTCCTTCTTTTCGCTCTTTCACTCTTACAAAAGTCGAAGATGTTTTCCACTGAAGGCCGAACAAGTTCGATCTGGGTAAAATCCGCCATAACCACTGTTGGGGCAACCTTTTTGGATGGGGAATGGATTTAATTACGTATCTATCCGAGTATTCTCAATTTTTTTCTTTTTTTTTGCTAGTTACTAGTTATAATTGTCTTTGTTACCATACTATTGTTATGTTATTCATTACAAAGGGTAGTTCTGTTTTTATCGTCTAATGTATCCATGCAACAATATTGCAATTCACAGCGGAAATACAAACTACCTTTCTAATTTATTTACAAGTTTCATTTTAATAAATTTTTGCAAATGAATTTGCAGTCCAGTCCTTAACAACAAAAAGGGACAGAGGTAATCCGTATGACCAATGCTATTTTTCCCTTGAAATTAATTTTTTCAAATACATTAATTTTTCAAATAGATTTGAGTTCAAATCCTTAACAACAAAGATGGGACAAAGTCAGTCCATATGACCAATGCTAATCTCCCGTGAAGCCCTGAAATTGATGCAAGTGACAAGGCTGTTCTTCAAACCTTAAAACATTTTGACTTGTGCGATTCCACAGTCACAGTCACGATCTATTAGAGAGAGAGAGAGAGAGAGAGAGAGAGAGAGAGAGAGAGAGAGAGAGAGAGAGAAGAGAGAGAGAGAAGCAAACGGTGAAGATACATTACAGGTTGATTTTTATCCTTGATTTTTTTTTTCTCGAGCATGAAAATCATGAAGTAACTGTCGCATTTTGTGAATTGGTGAATTTTAAACGACACGCAAATATTGCCAGAGTAACTGAGTGCCATGCATTCCGAATAATGCTCTCTTCATTTTCTGAAAGGAAAAAAGTTAATACGCCCCGCTTGCTTTTACCAATTATGGAAGGAAGTGTGATGCTTGCACAATTGGCTCTGACTGCATCAGTCTCTCTCTCTCTCTCTCTCTCTCTCTCTCTCTCTCTCTCTCTCTCTCTCTCTCACATTGCAATATGCATATTTATGTTGATAAATGTTTGTGTATGATACTTGAGAGAGAGAGAGAGAGAGATTATGGTAATGAGGTGTCTGAACTAATAACGGGGCACAGCGCTGTTTCTAAAAGCTTCAGTAATTAAGAAATGTGGATTAAATCTCATCGATGTGAATAAGAAGCAAAATCCGTTAGAGTAAAGCTTGATGAAAGGATGGGGTAAAAAAACTGATGATAACTGTGACTCGTGTTCCTAAGAATGGTGTGACAGAAGAACACATGTTGATCATCTTGGCGAGATGTAAATTTTACGTAATATTTATTTAGATAGAATCGAAGGAAGATTACACTCTGTGTTCACTGCATGAAAGGATCAGTCAGAACGCGTCAAGACTGCTTGCAGCCGTCATTGTGAACGTGTGTCTTCATGCAAGCTTCACCCCAAGCGCTTCCTTTTAGGTAAAATCTCGATTGTCTAGCAGCAATTTCTGGCGCTTTTCAGACTCAACGTATTTGTTGGTGTGCTTCTTTGACAGCTGATAAAAATGAAAACTCAGCAGCCAAATTACTACCTGGTTTCTAGTATTGACAGAGGCCTGTGCTTTGATTGGTTCTTCAACCCCGCAACTCCCGTAGGGGGCGGTAGTGCCGTCAGTGCGTCTTACTTGGTACACCGTAGGCATTACTTGAGGGTCTTTGAAGCGTCCGGCCCCTAGCTGCAACCCCTTTCATTCCTTTTGCTGTACCTCCGTTCTTATTCTCTTCCTTCCATCTGACTTTCCAACATCTCTAACAATTGATTCAAAGTGCAACCGCGAGGTTGCACTTCTTACTATAAATTTTCCTTTCAGCGCTGAATGACCTCAAAGGTCCCAGCGCTTGGCTTTTGGCCTAAATTCTGTATTCTGTTCTGTTCTTCTACCGCGCAACATGAACCTAAAAACTGCACGATTTGTCTGGTATGAGAGCATCTGGTCTTTCAGCAGTTTCTCTCTTCAGTATTCAAAATATATATATATAGTATATATATATATATATATATATACATATATATATATATATATATATATATATATATATATATATAAAAGTAAATGCCTCAAGCAAGTCTTTTTCTAGTACATTCGGTGTGAATAATAATGACACTTATTTGTTTGTTTGTTTATATTTTTTTATATATGTTTTAAATGAGATCTCTTCTTTCTGTATTTCTCTCTACCTTCTCGTACTTCCTAATGAGCACCATATTTTTTGGAAGCTTGAAATTCAAGTCAGTGGCCCCTGTGGGCTTGTTCCATATGAATAGGGTTCATCTTCTGAATATAATAATAATAATAATAATTATTATTATTATTATTATTATATTATTAAAAAGGATGGCTGTATTATGCGAATTTATCTTATATAGTGTTTTTTCTATCCTCCTTATGATTCGCTTTTCAGGCTCAGCGATGTTAGTCAGTAACTGGCCGACATTCATGTTGGAAAAGGACAGTGTGCGGAATATTGGAAGCCTTTTATTAAAATATCCAATCAGAAATCGTTCGTCTGGGTTCAGGTTCCTTTTTAATAAGACCTGTTTAAAAGAGGGTCTACTCCCTTCATATATTATTATTATTATTATTATTATTATTATTATTATTATTATTATTATTAATTAAAATTGATAAGTATCAAGACCTGAAAATCGAAATAAGAAGGATGTGGAATATGCCAGTGGAAATTGTACCCATGATCATAGGAACACTAGGCACGACCCCAAAATCCATGAAAAGGAATCTGGAAAAACTAGATGCCGAAGTAGCTCCAGGATTCATGCACAGTGTGCTACTAGAAACAGCTCACATAGTGAGAAAAGTGATGGACTCCTAAGGAGGCAGGATGCAACCCGGAACCCCACACTAAAAAAAAAAAAAAAAATAAAAAAAACACTGTCGAATAGGATGACTGTGATACACCCCAAAATAAATTATTATTATTATTATTATTATTATTATTATTATTATTATTATTATTATTATTATTATTATTATTATTATTATTATTATTATTATTATTATTATTATTATTCTCTAGAAAAATTATATTGACTGTATCGATGTTAAGCCTTGCTAAAGGCAGTGCAAGCGTTTGTTTTTATTAAGAATTGCTTATATTGTGTAAAAATTGTTCGGATAAAATACTCGTTAATTCAGGTCTGAAATTGAATTTTTTTTATAGGGAAAAAACATTTAGTGGAAATGAAATATCACTTATTTGGCATCCTAACTTACAAGAGTGGGTTACTGCGTACAGTGCGCCTAGCAACTGTCCCTCAGCATCTTTACTTTTCACCCTTTCCTACTGCCTCTTGTTACAAATGATTATATATGTTATAGGGGGTCGTTTTTATGGCATATCACTTGTTGCAATTTTTTGCCCCATTTTTGGATAAATGTTTCAGATCACTCCCCTTCAGGGAAAGGAAAAGTGACTCGTTGGTTTGGTAAGATTCGTTATCTGCAGATACTCCATGATAACTATTAGAATCAGCCCCTGTATCTAGGTTCTCCGTAGGGGGGTAATGCCTTCACTGCACTTCACGGGGTGCACTGTAGGCATTACTAAAGGTTCTTTGCAGCGTCCCCTCGGCCCCTAGCTGAAGCCACTTTCATTCCTGTTACTGTACCTCCATTCATATTATCTTTCTTTCATCTTGCTATCCACCGTCTCCTAACAATTATTTCATGTGCAGCTGCTGCGAGGTTTTCCTCCTGTTACAGTTTTCAAACCTGCTTACTCTTAATTTCCCTTCCAGCGCTGAATGACCTCGTAGGTCCCAGTGTTTGGCCTTTGGCCTAAACTCAATATTCTATTCCATTCTGTATCTAGGTCTGCATGAATCGGCTGAGGTTGAAATCTCCCTCTGATTTCTGTCTGGAGAGGAGGATCAGGTATACCTTTTATCTCCGGAACTGGGCATCCTAAATTGGGTGATATCCCCTTGGTATGGAAGGCCTTCTCTCTCCTCTTCCCCTCCCTACCTTCTGCTCCCTGCATCCTACTCCTCCCTCCCTCCCCAGTTGGCCTTGGCTTGCACACACCACTGGCCGGTACAATGCCATAAGTTACCGGGGAAAAGGGATGGCCGTTAAGGTGTTATTAGCCATCCCTTATCGGACCACTAGGTGATCGGCAATTAACCGTATTTCAAGCGCCTTCCAGATAGAAGGGCGCCCGGGCACGGCGCCGGTATCTCGGAAGTTTCACCCCGGGTATTATTAGAGGGAGACTCTCGGGCTATTTAAGAAGACGGAGGGCGGTGGTTTCCGAAGAGAAACGACGGCCTGGTTGTAGCCTGGTCTTGGTTAATAGGGTGTGCTGAACCGGAAAATGCTTGTTGTCGTCCAGACGTACCTTATAATCCCTGGTCAGCCTGGCAGTCACACCGTCTCGCCACCGTACCGCAGCGTCTCACTTGTAATCCCTAGAAGTAGCGATGGTAGTAATAGTAGTAATACTACCATTACTGCTATTATCGTTGCGTATAGTCATTATTGTTGCCGCGGTCGCCAGTGCGTTACCACATTATTACATATTACATAAGGCTATATTCTGGGACGTTCAACATTGCTCTCAGCATTATTCAGTTATAGTTCTACCGTCTAGGAGTCAAGTTTATGTTATACCGCTTTCTTTATTTCATCAGTAATTCCCTTTTCCTTTTCTCGATATTTGACACGGAAAAGTCTTTGGTATGTAAACTTGTTTGATTTCTTCCACGTCTTAACCTAGCTTGTATGTGCAGTCATACTATGTATGTATGTGCATATATATATATATATATATATATATATATATATATATATATATATATATATATATATATATATATATATGTTATATACATCAATATATTATAATTCAGTAACATGTGATTATTTATATATATGTTCAAATATATATCAATGTATTATAATATATGAACATATTATTATATATTGTGTATATATATATATATATATATATATATATATATTTTATATGCATGTTTATATGTATGTACATGTTTTGTGTATGCCTCTTGAGAGCGTTTATGGAATGATGAATCACATGCCTGTACGTAATTAAACACACCCACACTAAAGAAATAATTATGGAGAACTTTGTGTCCTAATTCCTCAGCCTATGTTCGCAGTACCTGGACCATAATGCTCCATTGTGCAATGAAGGTGAGCTATGTGACATGTTGGAATAACTGAGTATTTTGCACAAGGGAGGGTTCAGCTCTCCAGTTCCATTTTGGAGTTGTATAGCGGGTCAGACAAGTAAGTGAAAAAGAAATATAAAAAAACACCAGAAAGGATGATAATGATAGGTTGGGTAGACAGGGATAATGATTGGTAGATGGCCCTGAGGCCTCTCTCTCTCTCTCTCTTTTTAGGCGCGTGTCTTTCACCTCCTCCTCCTCCTCCTCCTCCTCCTCCTCCTCCTGTTTGTGCATATCTGTTGATATCCAAGTTTTACTTGATTCCTTTTCCTTTTTCCGATAAGTTTCGTTCTGATGAGCCTGCATTGATTTCGTCGGCCTATACTTTAAAGCTTGGGTTAGCTAAGGGCATTCCGTTGGCTATACCGTACGTTCTGGTGGCATGTAATTGTTTATACACACGCACACTTACATATATATATATATATATATATATATATATATATATATATATATTTATAATATATATATATATATATATATATATATATATATATATATATATATATATATATATATATATCAAACAATTGTTTTAGTTACTCGTATGTGTTCAGGTATGCAGTGTTTTAGAGACGGAGAAAAACTGGTTATGTCAAACGTTTACATGTCAATGATTTAAATGTCTACACGAAAGTAAGTTGTATATTGATTTAACACAATAAGCTTAGTCGCTGCCAAGTTATTTAGATAATCAAGACCACGTGTAGACAAGTTATGTATATATATATTGATACTTAATGTAACTCTTTTATTATTTAACCATCTCTCTCTCTCTCTCTCTCTCTCTCTCTCTCTCTCTCTCCATTCTTATGCAGACATCCTCTATCATTCGCCTGTGCGGCCGTCTCTCCTCTCTCCCTCCTAATCTGTACTTTGTAGCACCTGCTCCGTTTAGAAGTGTACATTTTTAATAATTTCCATTGAAATGGAGATGGCTTCAGGTTTTCAAGTTTGTGAAGGCAAGTAACTAATGAAATACTTCAACAAATAGGTAATTATATTCAAATATAAGCCAATGAAAACCAGTTAGGAAAACTAAGACAGCGAAGCATGGCGCTTGAAAGCAGAATTGCAATATTCATCTTCAGAGCATCGACGTGAATAACTTTTAGGAAGGCCTTCCGTCAGCTTCACAGTAGTAACAACTTGTCACCTAGAAGAAATGTGAATGTTGGCGGAAGAGGTAGTTGGAGTGGTTGGACAGCAAAGTAAAGAGATCCGAAAGAAAGAAATGAAGTTCGAAGATCGTCGGGTGGAAATGGGAGAAACCCCCACAATTGCACTAAGAAATAACAGTTAGAGGTGTTGGACAGCAAGATTGAAGGAAGTAAGCGGGAATGGAGGTGCAGTAAAAGGAATGAAAGGGGTTGCAGTTAGGGGCCGAAGGGACGCTGCAAAACCCTTTAGTAATGCCTACAGTGCACCATGTGAGGTGCGCTACGACACTACTCTCCTACGGGGACGAACTTTTCATGTTTAGACATCAAAGTCAGTTATGAAATTTGTTTACTGAAATAGATAACATAAAGATTGTCACGACAAAGGATATCATCTGGCACAGTCAAGCAACCTCGATGAAGATCCCGGGAATCAGTAGACACTTAGACGGGAGGACATTTTTTTTTTCCAATAGTGTAAGAAAGGAATATAGGAAGCATGTGGCATAAAAACCATCATATATGCAGTAGGAAGCCTCGCGAACATAGGTTTTAGACAGAATTAAAGGATATAATTTTGAAGTGTTTTGAAAAAGAAAGCTTTGAGTTAAAGGTAACGTATCGTCATAAATATAGAAGTAGTAATTACAGCATTACCTCCTTATAGTGAACTATGGAGGGAAAGCTTAATACAAAATCCGTTTTTTCATAAAGTCTGTATTATTTTGATTCTTATTTTTATTTATATCTATTTTTTTCATTTTTTATCTTTATATATATCTATATTTTTATTTTTCATTTTTATGTATTTCTGTATTTTTTATTTTTGTTTAGATCATCAGCAGCGTCACTTTGCAGCTGAGCGAATGAAAACTACCTCAAAGTGGCGTTATCCCAGACTAACAATCATGTCCACATGTTAAAAATGAAAACTATGAATCCGGAAAACTAACCGGTCAAAGACCAGACGAGATAGATCTAGGCTTACTGAAGACGCCGTCAACGCGACAATTTTGACGTTCATGGCTTGAAAAAAGTGGTAAATGAGATAATGTACGTAGCTTCCTACATAAGCTACAAGCTTGATTGCCATACGATGGCAACGTTGAAAAGATTTAAACATGTCTGGACTCAAAACTGCTGGTTGTAGCTAGTTAGATCCGAAAGGGCATCACAGTTAGTTTATTGTTTCCTATAGCCATAATGGCTGCAAGGAAGCAATTATCTTGATTTCAGATGCCTATATAATGGCTTAAAGGTTAAGCAGCCACGCACTGTACATGACAAGACATTGGAAGAACGAATAATGCTTTTGAGCAAACTAAAATAAATGTGCTGAGTTCGAGAAAAAGGACCACTCGCAAATTTTTATACATAGTGAGGATTTTCAGTAAAACTGTCTGGGTTATGTAGGGTCTTTTTTTATAATGTTTCTTGAACAAAAATTATATTTAGTGAGAAGTGTTTCAGGATGATAGGTGACAAGTACAGGAACGCCCACCGAAGACCACATGGGAAGTAACTCTCATCATTGGTTAGCAAGGGGTGATCAGGAGATAACTTAACCCCGAGATGGGCGATTATAATTTGGCCCACCTAAGATGAGGACGTTTTACTTCTACAGTAGTAGTT
>NC_089765.1:6373375-6380875 GCF_040412425.1 Macrobrachium rosenbergii | reverse complement strand
TACACAGTCTAATACCATAACAGTATTAAAGAATGTGAAATTTTGCGATGTGGATATAGCTTTGTCGTGTCCTGTATCCTGCTGAATTTTAGAATTTTAAAAGGCCTCTTTGGCTAGCTGAGAGATCGGTGTCTACGTGTTTTGTTTACTTTGCAATCTCGAGCGCTCTCAGTTCTCAGGAACGTGGAAATTATTAAGCAGACCTCCAATCCTTTCACGCCGAAAACTTTTGGGTTTGTTTTGGAAATATTAAATGTCAACCGTGTTAATTCGCGTCTGGGTACGGACCCTCATGCTGTCCAGTTCAAGGCAATAATCCGAATACTTCTGCAATTTTGAGTTTTTTTTTTTCCAATGTAATTCTGTAATCCTGAAGTTTTTTTTATAGGCGTCTTCCATCTAGTGATTAAAAGCTTCATTTACAAAATTTAATGGAACTGTTACCCTTCTCATGGTCCTCTATCATTCATTTTGGTGATGCAACCATCATCCTTTGCATCCAAGAACTTGCAATGGGTAAGGGGGTATGCTTGTCCGAATCTGGATATGTTTTAGGTAGGGGTTGGAATTTTTGGGACATAGTTACTCCTACTGGATCAAGTTTCGTTACCCTACGAAGGTCCTCAAATCTCCCTCTTCTTACGCGTTAGGTGAGTGGTAACATCTGGACTTTTTAAATTATATACACCACCGTATAAGGTTTTTTTTGCTAGTGATTTACAAATAAAAATAAGAACTATTCTTTGATTTTTTTTTTTTTTTTTTTTTTAGAAAAACTGGATATGTCTGTTGAAGCGCGTTTCTTTCGGAAGCTGGATAGTACTCTCGTGTATGTATACATTTATATGAGTTGAATACCTTTTTTATATGTATGCGTAATTATTTGTGGACGACGAATATTTTTTCAGTTTTTTAAATTACCCAGTTTGGAGACAAATGGATCTGCGTGAAAAATCCCTTACTATTTCTCGTTTCTATAAATGTTATAAACGCATGTAAATGCTACTTATGTTTTTGTGTACGTTTTTACTTGTTATTGTATCGTGGTGATGACATGTATAGAAATACCCCTTGTATATAATAGCTTTTATAATCCACTAACTAGCAACTAATTTTTTTTATTTCAGAGCTTTTAAATGTTTAAATTTCATATTTTATCCCGCTACCCTTGTCCAATTTTTTTCACTGTATTGTGAAATCTTTGTACTTATCATTTTGATGTACCTATCCTCTGGAGTAGTTATTACTCATAAATTGGTAAAAATTTGTTTCAAATGCAACAACTCCTTGAAGATTGCACTTACAAACTGGAGTTCTGTGTATTGTGCTTTCCAGTTCTTGCGCTATTGATTGTAAAAGTGAAACCGTGTTATTTATTCATTCTTTCAATTGTGTTCCACGTACGTGCATTCCATCGACTCTTGGGACGTCCATAATCATTCTTTAAACGCTTGCTGCAAACCTATTTGGTTACGCACATTGTAATAGTTTTCTGTGTCCCGACCTCATGCAAAGAGTGTGCAGGCAGGCAAGGAGCTTATTCACATAAAGTGTAGGTTTGTATTACATAAGCGGTGTGGAGTGAGTCGCCACTGCTTCTTTCAAGACTGAGCCTGATTTAATTTCGGCCAAGCTTTTCTCAGTCTTCGTACTTCGATGTAGTACGGCCACCCCGTTAAGGATCAATGATCGCCAGAACTCCCGGTGTGACACTGGAGGTCCTCCTTGGAATGACCTGGCCCCTTTTGGAAGCGGATTGACCTTAACCTGCCTGAAACGTACGCCAAGCTCATCGTGAAATACACGGACTATAAATTGGTCGAGTCAGCAGATTCCTTTGACTATAATTCCGACCTTCTTCGTCAAGGCTAATTGCTCTTGACGTGGTTCGTCATTTGTTCCTGTTTACGGCTGTAGTCTCCAGTGTACCCTAGGCGGATTTCTGTTTTCTGCTAACAGGTTTTCCAGATATTACACCTACTTTATGTGTGTGGCACACACACACCATATATACATATATATATATATATACATATATATGTATACACACATATATATAGTTATATATATATATATATATATATATATATATATATATATATATATATATATATATATATATATATATATATATATATATTATATACATAATACTTTTCATAAACATTGATAGCCTAATGGTGTTGTCACTGAAAAGTCGTATCGTTCCACAACCACTCGGTGGTTCGAGTCCCCCTGGTGACGTATCGCTTATCACTTATAAATTTCCCCTCGGAGTATTATTGTGAGGTTCACAGAATTTTATATCAGACGACATTTGTAGCTTAATGTTTGTGAATATTAAAAATGTCGTGGTGTATGTCAAAATATTCATACGACTCACGTATCTATACAGTATACACACATATATATATGTGTGTATATATTAAATATTTGTTTAATCTTAAACCTTTTCTCATTAAGGAAAGAGGTGCCAAAAGGGGTTATCGAATATTCCGGCTTTTCATGGTGGTCACCTATCCAGGTAATGACCCAGCTTAACGTTGATTATGAAATCCTTGAACCATAATAGGATAATGATAAAAATACACTCATTTCACTATGAGCTTCGAATCAGCGTTATGACTTTTAGCTTTCGATGCCTTATCCACTGAGCTACCTTGAAATACCTAAAAATATTGGTATTTGTACTTTTGAAGACCTACGTACTTGAAGTTTTGGCGACCCACGTACTTAAACTTTTGGAGACCCACTCATTATACTTTTGGAGACCCACTTATTATATTTTTGGAGACCCACGTACTTATACTTTTGGAGACCCACTTATAATATTTTTGGAGACCCACGTACTTATACTTTTGGAGACCCACTCATTATACTTTTGGAGACCCACTCATTATGCTTTTGGAGACGCACGTATTACACTTTTGGACACCTACGTACTTATACTTTTGGAGACCCATGTACTTACACTTTTGGAGATGCACGTACTTATACTTTTGGAGACCCACCTACTTAAACTTTTGGACTCCTACTTTTGGAGACCTACGTAATTAAACTTTTGGAGACCCACGTAATTAAACTTTTGGAGACCCACGTACTTATACTTTTGGAGACCCACGTACTTAAACTTTTGGAGACCCACGTACTTATACTTTTGGAGACCCACGTACTTAAACTTTTGGAGGCCCACGTACTTATACTTTTGGAGACCCACGTACTTATACTTTTGGAGGCCCACGTACTTAAACAGTCGGACACGTACGTACTTATACTTTTGGAGACCCATGTACTTATACTTTTGGAGATACACGTACTTATATTAATGGAGACCTAAATAGAAAAAAGATGAAACAGAGGAATCTAGTATGCGCAGATGAAGCTCTGTGTTTCCCAAAACTATTTGTAAAAGATGCACCGTGTTCCTGCGCCAACATCGGATCTCGTGCTGCAGTCTTTTCCTTGTTCCTTGCCGTGTAGCTTGTCCCTAGCGAGCGTACCAGAGGCGCTTGTCATTTATTATGGTTTCTTTTGTTAATGAAGAGCTGGGGACAATGGATGGTCAGCAGCCGTCTTCAGCGGTGATATTGGGTATCGTAAACAACGTTAGTCGGAATGGAACCGCACTTCTCGACAGCAACTGATGCGTGGGTCTTTGCATTCATGAAATGCAAGCACGAGATGCCGCTTGTCTCAAAGCATTGGTGGTGTGCGGACTTGAAAGCACCTAAAAGCCCTGTCGGGCCATCTTTACACCCTCTTAATTTACTAATTATTTTTAGCTTTTACTTTACGACTTGGTTCCATTGTTGTAAGTTACTGTGTTCTCTCCCCCCCCTCCCCTTTCCTTCCTCCTACCACCCCTCTCTCCCAGTTCATCTCCCCTTCCCCTCCCTGTCGTTCATTTGTCGTCCTCTTCTTTGTACGACTCTCTCTCCTCTCTTATTGTCTTATTTGTACGATCTCTCTCTCTCGCTCTCTCTCTCTCCACGCCTTCTCCTCTCTTATTGTCTTATTTGTACGATCTCTCTCTCTCTCTCTCTCTCTCTCTCTCTCTCTCTCTCTCTCTCTTCTCCACGCCTTCTCCTCGCTTATCATAATGGCAAGGCACTGATGAAAGCAGCCTCCGAAGACGCAAGTAGATAAATCAAAAGGAACAGTGATTCCACTTGAATTCTCCCCATCCGTGGAGTTATTTGTAATGGTAATAGCTCCTGCTGTTGTGGGTTTAGTGCGATGGCCAAGTAAGTGCCTGATGCCTCGACCTCCTGGTATTAATCAGGCTTAGTGCATAATGAAACTAGCATCTCTTTACAGTGGGTGTGTGTTTTTGCTTTCAGCGTTTTATTTTCTTTTGCCCTTTAATCTCTCTGAATTCTTAGTCCACTTCTGGTCTCTCTTCTCTCTCTCTCTCGCGCCAATTCGAGAATTCCTTGAAATTTGAGGTAGTCTTTTTATTTGCTTTTGTCGTTGTTTGTGTTGTAAAAACCTCGACAATTTTCATTAAATCATAATGCAAATAAAGATGAATACTTTAGTGACACTTTTAAACGAAACTCAAGAGACGAAAACAGTAACTTGTGGGGTATTACAAATTAATTAAATTACGAACTGATCTTATTAGGGTGCAACTCCAAATGAAAATTAATCTGATTTTAGGGGAAAGAGACGCGACGGAATAAAAAAAAAAACTGAGGTATCCCTGAGATTGCTCTTGAGATTACAAATTGCTTTGCTTACTGCTGAAGTGAAATGCTTTACGATAGCGATGTAAACGCCAGATTAAGCGAATGTTTTGGCATAATACCTTTGTGGTTCGCTTTAGGAAATTCAGAGCATATGAGTTCTACTCAAAAATAGTTCATATTCGCTCTGGGAGATTAATTTATTGTATGCATTTTACTTCATGAGCTTAAAGCAGTTTTGCAGATTGATGAATGTGTTAATATGTAGTGCACGAAAAGAACGTAGCAAAAAGTTTTCGTAATGTTTAACGTTGAAGTGTAATACATTTTGATACCTTTTCGGGGAGAGGAGGAAATCTGTTGATTTTACTTTTAAAAAAACGTTGATGTTAATTTTTGAAGGCGGTAAAAGATTTGACCATTCCTAACTGGATGATATATGTATATATATAATATGTCATTTGTACACAATACACACACACACACACACACACACACACACACACATATATATATATATATATATATATATATATATATATATATATATATATATATATTATATGTATATGTATATATATATATATATATATATATATATATATATATATACATATATGTATATATATATATATATATATATATATATATATATATATATATACTGTATTATCAGGGATCAGTAAAATTACCAAGCTTCCTCCCTATGTAAATGAAAATAAAACATTTCTTTCCATTAATATCAGCGATTTGATGGTCATTTCCATCTGTTAATTTTGGATTTTATATTGTCATTCATGATTTGCAAAGGCTGATGGGACGGCTATCCTGTGACATTGTAGGGTTCCATGTCCAAAGGATACAAGACTTTGAGGGTAAAAGAGGGAAGCTTTATCTCAGAAGTAATGATTGCTCAATACCTTTTTCGCCTGTTTAAATGCTGTACTAATTAAAATACCACATTTACACTGTTAAACTGTTTGAAAGCACATCGTTCAAGAAGAGTCAGATAAAAGCTTTTTTTTTAGCTCTTTTTTTACCACCACAAATCTCTCAGCATGGGATTAAGAATGTATGTGTAAGTTATGAGAGAGAGAGAGAGAGAGAGCTCTAAATTTTACAGTCATCATATTAGGATCGATCATGTTTAAAGGGGTATTTTAACTTGACCATAGAATTTCCCTTGGGATAATTTCATACCACTTTTGAGCGATCATGGAGCACTTTCCTTGCTATATAATTTATTTTCATCGGCGTTCTTGTTTGCCTTAACCTGGAGTGAGTTTGGTGGGACCATCGACGCCTTATACAACTTTTTCCTACGAAAGGGACTTTCCCTCATAACTTCGTAGAGCCTCATTGCCTATTGGCCATGAATCCAGCACGCTAACCTATCCTGTGTAAACACCCTGCTCAAAAAAACAACCCCCTCTCCCCCTCCCCCTCTCGGCATAACCACCATAAACAACACCTCCCACCTCAAAGGAGTTTAACCCTCCTTTTCCCAGCCTCAACCCCTCTCTTTTGGCTTGGCACAGACATACACACATAGACGCCTCGAATAGACCCCGTCTGAATGGTTCGACTTTACAGCGTTCCCCGAACACCACTCCACAGAAGTTTAGCATCCAGGTTGCGCGCCCCACCCGCGACCTATGCTCCCACCCACACGCCTGCGAATCTACACCCTCACGCCCACCCCGCCCACTTTTTCTCTATCTGTGAGAATGTGAAAAGAGGAACTTCTTAAGGACTCTGGTAAAGATCTCCATAATGTGGTTTATGACCCGACTTCTTTGGGACGGGGACGCTAATAGAAGAGTAAAGGAAGGTCGATTCGAAGGCCTTTGATGCAGAGGGAATGAGAATTAGGATGAAGAGGTCAGTTGACCTGCGCTTGTACAGCCAGGTCAGTCTTGTTAGATGGCTCAGAGGTTCAGTATTTTATTCTCAATAGATATTGTAAACTCTTTGATTTCATCTTCATAATGTCCCGAAGTTTGCATTTTCCACTGAAGAATTTATTTGTCGTGGTAACAGCCGATTTGGTTGTGGCCCTAACTGAAAGAAGGTAATTTTTTTTCTTTATTATAAACCCTAAAGCAAGTAATACACCGACAGCCAAGATCACCAACACGAACGAGAAGGAAGTTCAAAAGATCATTCATTGCAAAAAGCCGACGTCGATGCAAAGGAGTTCATTATCATACCTTCTGTAACTCGGGCTCAATAACTTGCGGGCGAGAGCGCCACTTATAAATTAGATCGCGCACACCTCTTTACATCTTTTCAGCTCCTTGTCCATCTTCTGGGCACCTTCGGCCTCCCCACCCATCTTATTCTTCGCCTCTACGCCCACCGACACTTCGTACCTTTTCCTGCGCACACCCTTTCACGGGCGGTTGCAAGGGGAGCCAGCGGCCGTGGCCTTACATACCCTGTGTGCTTCGTATGCCCATGAGGGCGCCACATACGGAGAAAGGAATATCGAGGTTACATACAATCAGCGGTCTCGATCTGCTGATGACGTCATTCCGGCGTGTCTGTGATATACTGGAATGTGTACGTCATGTTTGCCAGTATGATAAAAGGCCTCGTTGTTCCGATGCTCCAGTTTTGAGCACAGTTTCCTTTCGATCTCATTCTCTGCAGCTGGGAGATGTGTTTATAATCTTACAAGAAATATACTGGTTTAATTTAAGCCTTCTAGTTGGAAGGTATAAGCTGCAGTGGTGTTGCTTGTTTCGTTTTGCTCATTTTTCTTGTATTGATAATTACGTCTCGATTTGTTTCCGCTTTCATCCAACACTGGTTT
>NC_089765.1:6335875-6368375 GCF_040412425.1 Macrobrachium rosenbergii | reverse complement strand
GCCGCCCGACATGCATATGACGTCGATAGGAAGAGGTCATAAATTTATGTATTTATGCATACATTTGTGTCTGTGCATATATCCACACACATACGCGCGCTTGCAAGCACAAACACTCACGCTTATTTTCTAGATTATATTCACAAATATCATCCGTGCATATGAATACACAGACACACACACATATATATGTGTGTGTATGTGCGTGTGTCTGTGTGTACAAAAAGAGAAGATTGAAAATTTCTTGTTGTAGTTTGATATAATTATGTACAAATATAGAATGATAAAATGTTTGATTATTTTATGGTAATGGGACATATGTTAAACTCCCCTGAGCACCAGAGTTAAAGAGAACACCAATATGCATTATATTTCCTCCCTCCTTCCCTCCCTCAGAGGGAACATCCGTTCAGCTCATTGAAATCGTATGCAGCATATTGCAGATTCATGGAATTTTAAAAGGTCGTCTAAATTCAACGTAATTTTGAGGTAATGTCCATTTTTAGGGAATGATAGGCATCTCAACCTGCTCAAGGAGACCTCTTGATATTCATAAGAGCTACTGCGGCAACATTGCCAGAGCTCAAGATTTTTTTTTCTTTTTTTTTATTTTCTTTAATGTGCGCATTGAGATCTAAATAGCTTTCCTTTTTTTTTATTATTTGAATTCCGTAGGACAGTAAATTGTATTCCTTTCTGCATTAGATGTGTAAAATGCAGAAGAAAGATGAAGGCAATAGGAAAGAATATCGTTTATAAACAAAACAAATATGCCTTTTAAAGGATACTCATACAATCTAGAGATACCTCCAACAGTAGTAATGGGAGAGAAACAATCAACGTTTCCAATCTCAGAATTTTGAAAGTCTTGTATTAGTCTTAATTCATTTTTGCTGAATTACTGACACTTACTGAAGGTGTTTTGTCTCGTTCTAAGCAACTGGATTTATCACACCACAAAAATTTCCTAGAACGACCTTTTGCATTCATTCGGAAAATGAGGTGGTTACCATTGCGTGCTCCTGGTGGTTTGAACTACCTAAACCTTTTAAGGATGGCATTTCGGAGTGGTTCGGTTTTGGCAATGAACTACAAATTGTGTCATTATGGATAATGATGTTGCACACGCAAGCAACGCCGGTAACAGTCTATGACAAGGGAGAGGAGCTCTGATTTAGACAGAGGATCAGGATTTAAATAACATAATAGTAGGACTACACCTCATAAAGCAAGGAGAGGAAGGATGAATATCAGTGTTAATTTTATCAGTGATTATATATATATTTAATTTTATTTATATATAGTTGATTATACATATATATATACATATAATTTATATATATATAATATATTTTTTATATATATATATGTATATATATATATTTATATATTATATACTTATATAAATAAAAATATACTTATATACTGTATGTATAGTATGTATGTATGTATGTATGTATGTATGTATGTATGAATAAACAAAAATCAGGCTATAAATGTCGTTAAATATCCGATTCGCTCTACCTCGGAAAGATTACGGAAGGGAAGGGGGACTTATAACTAATAAGTGTATCAACCGGTGGATTCGAACCACCGACAGTAACTACCTCAGACTTCAGTGACGAGTTCTCTTACCACTGGACTGCTAACATTCAAGTTCAACTTCTTTTCTTGCAACCACTGTCAAACTTTTTCTTCAGTTTCTGCAGGTTCTTTTCACTGTTAACTTTCATCAGCTACTTCACACTCCATTCCTTTTCTTTTCTGTATTTTCTGTATCCATTTGCATGAACCACCTTGTACAGACATATTTGCACCATGCCATTCATTCTCCATTCTGCATATTCACTTACTATCGTGGCTCTCGTCACAAAAGAAAGGCCTAATGGCTCCATGTACAGTTTTGTACACTAATCCTCATCACCCTCCAGTCCACATCAATGTCAGTTCAGTCAAGACTTAATGTCACATGTTCCTCCTTATTTATTCATGCCGACTGTTTAAAAAAATTATATATATATATTGACTGTTTATAAAATATATATATACTGTTATAAAAAATATATATATGTATATATATATATATATATATATATATACATATATATATACATATATATATAAATTTATATATATATATATATATATATATATATATATATATATATATATATATATATATATATATATTAAATACAAATGCTCTTTACCATTCTATACCTCTGTTGTTTCTTCTAGCTTTCAGTTAAAGCTGCATCATCACACTTTGCAGGGTAAATTAAATAACGTGTAGCTTTTATAATACTTATGGCTCCCTAAGTGCTCTTTCCCGTAAATAAGTGAATAATTGTGACTATCAGGCATTCCTTTGGACAATCTCTTTCATCCAGACTCACTCTACATACCCTGATCGGCCAGTCAAGTCATACTACCATCCCCCCATTAAACGTCAGATTTGTAATTTTGTCAGATCCTGGTCACTTCCCATTCTTCGAACTTTTATATTTTCCCCTTATATCCTTAAGTATCCCTCGCATTGACATTCTCAAATCGACATTAACTCTTGAACAGTTGCATCAGTTAGATTTAACTCCCTTCTCTCCTCCACATTCAGATACTCCTCCAAATACTCACTCCAAGAGTACTTGAATGCATTCTGTTGAATGTCAGTTCGACGAACCATTGCCTCATTGGCCTTTCTCTGCATGAAGTTATTTCATGCTCACAAAATTTATTTTTTCCCAAAACTGCTTGATCAGAATACCATGCTCTTTTTCTCTCTTGTTTTTCCTTTCACTTACCGTCAGTGCACCTCACGGGGTGCACTGTAGGCGGTACTAAAGTTTATTTACAGCGTCCCTTCAGCCCCTACCTGCAACCTCTTTCATTCCTTTTACTGTAACCTCCATTCATATTATCTTTCTTCCATCTTGGTATCCAAACTCTCCTAACAATTGTTTCATAGTGCAGCTGCGAGGTTTTCCTCCTGTTACACCTTTCAAACCTTTTTACTGTCAACTTCCGCTTCAGTGCTGAATGACCTCACAGGTCCCAGCGCTTGGTCTTTGGCCTGAAGGCCATATTCTCTCTACATGGTGCTTACATGATGTATTCTGCCCTGTAACTGCACCTTAGACAGTTAGTTTTTTTCTTCACCAGACCTCTCACGTCATCCTTCCCACTCACAGTTATTCATGCTTCCTGTGTACCTCTCTGTACGAACATTTGCTGACTCAGTAACCTCATCCTTGACTTATGTTCATTCGTCATAAATTCCTTTTGAGGAATCTCTAACCGTAACTCACTTTCATCCATCTGATATCTGTGGCTCATTCGCACCTCGCTTTCATCAAATTCAGTTGTTATTTACACTATGAGCATGTTCTAAACTCTTATTCTTTAAGCCTTTAAATAAAAAAAAATCAGTCTGCTTATATTTTTACTACGGAAAAAAATAAATACTCCTTTAATATGTGTTGTTTGAAATTTTTGCATATATGAATATTTTATTATTTCATTTACTCGTCACCAACATGTACTACTTTCTCTTTCCCCAGTGTAAATTGGGCATTCTTCTCGTGAACTCGCTGAGACCGAAAATCAGTCCCCTTTCAGAAAGCATTTCCAAAAGACTATCTCGACTCATATTTTTCCTCGTCATATGCATTCGAAGCCTACCGAGCAAATATATCTCTTCCTTTGTCGTCCGTTTTTGTTTGGAAACCGTCAATCATAACTGCCGCTCTCGTTCGTCAAACTCAGCCAAATACAGATTCATTCTCCTGCCACACTGAATTTCACCATCACAGTCATGGAGTTCACTTATTTACTCTCCTTTTTGTACATTTGCGCAATCTTCCTGGTAGATAATAACGCCTGCCTCCTTCCTTGTCCTTCCTCTATATATATATATCTCTATATATATATATATATATATATATATTATATATATACGTATGTATATATGGTTATTATATATATATATTTATGAATATATATGTATATGTATAAAATAAATATATATATATAGTTATATATATATATATATATATAATTATAATTATGAGTTAGCGAAACGTCTATCTTTCTGTAGCGTGCAGGTTCCAGTCTCTCACGATAAAAGATAGCTTCATTTATTCCTCTTTTCCAGATTAAAATCTGCAGAAAACAACACAGTGGCATGATGAAAGTGTATGTTAAGAGATCATTGTTGTTACTTATATATATATATATATATATATATGTATATATATATATATATATGTATATATATATATATATATATATATATCTTACTATTCTTTTGCATGATGTGGAATTTTTGGTCGTCTGACTTATTCAACCTTCTCTCCTGTTAAAGGCACAACTCATCACTTGAGAGAAGTCCAACAGAGCACTGACTCTGTGTTTTTTATATATCTGTAAAATGTATTTAATATGTCTTTGCAATACAGACGTACTCTTCTCTCTCGATTGTGAGAAACCTAACTGACCTCTCTATGTATCTAAGGGAAATTCCTTGTTATAACATTTGATTGCTTCAAACTCATTTGTATGATGCGAAAATAAAACTGTGTTTAATATCTCATTGATGATTATGTTTGTAGATTCGTCCAGTTATTTCACAAATTTACTCCTAATGTATTGAATGTAGAAGGAATTACCAATGGAGCCCAAAGTTATTCAATATTACATTATTAATAATGTTTTATACTGCTTTTAATGAAAGTTACTGTTAAAAATAAATTGAAGTTTGTATTCCGATTTTCACTTAATGAATTGAATGTAGAAGGAATTACTAGTAGCCCAAAATTATTTAATATTATATTATTAATAATTTTGCATTCTTTTAATGAGAAGTACTGTTAAAAAATTGAATTTTTATTCCGATTTTTCCGTTTCATCAGTTTTCGGAGTTACGTTTGCCTTTACTCCATGGTGCTTGCAGGTTAGAAGATCCCAGGCTCATGCGATGGAGCAAAATTAGTGTAACAATATAAGCAGCACGAGTGAATTTGAGTGGGAGTGGAAAAGACTGCTATCAGTAGGTGCAAAGTCAAGTTCATAGCCCAGGCCAGCAAGTGCCCTCTCTCAAGTTTTATTTTAAACTTCGTATGAATTTTTATTCCCTAGATTATCAACATTGTAAGTTATTGGCTCCTTGAACATGTTCAATTGTCGGGAAATACTTCTGGTACAAAATTTGAAACAAATATCTCTCAGTAGTTTACTGTAAAGATTTCTGTGTTGGAGGAACCTGTAAGTACAGGAGTTTGTGTTTTTTATTTTACATAAATACATCGAGACAAGAAAAAGTCTTTTGTA
This sequence comes from Macrobrachium rosenbergii, assembly GCF_040412425.1. Taxonomy (NCBI): domain Eukaryota; kingdom Metazoa; phylum Arthropoda; class Malacostraca; order Decapoda; family Palaemonidae; genus Macrobrachium; species Macrobrachium rosenbergii. The sequence continues at coordinate 6,363,050 of NC_089765.1, read as the reverse complement.
ACCGGCATACTTTTTAGTCCTTTGAATGAATATATCATCGTTTTAATAGGTACTGCTGATTATGTTTGACCTAAGTGAAATGCTTTTTAGTTCATGTATGCAAAGGCCTAAAGGAGGCAGCTTTAACCCCGTTTTTTGAGTTTAAGGCCTATTGGGAAAAAAGTCAGAAAGAACGAAGGAGCTTTCTAAATGCTAAAACTGCCTTGTAATGTAACGGGTGATATAAGAATGAGGGGAAAATTGATGCTGAAGAAAATGCCATGTTTTTCATTTATCGATTAGGAAGTAGCTGAAAAATAAGGTCATAAAAAATAGAAGCTTTCTCTCTCTCTTTTATAGTAATAATTCATGTTTTTTGAGTTTTACCATGGAAAGTAAGTCTACCAAACCAGACTTTTTTCTGTAGATCTTTTATGTTCAGTCTAAGTTGTAAATATTCGACTGGAGTATACATGTACAAAATTAGTGTATTCGTTTTACTAAGGGAATTTGATTTACAAATACCAAATGCATTCATTGCCGTTATTGCATTCTGACAGTAGACTCCTTGTTAATCAGTTTGAGAGGTTATAAGTTGTAGATTATCTTAGTGAAAAATTTAGGCAGAGTGAAATGTTGAATCACAAAAATGTATCCATTGCCATTTATTGCATTCTGACAGCACACAAATTAATCAGTCAGAGAGGTACAGGTTATAGATTAGTGAAAAATCTTAGGCAGAGTGAAATGTTGAATGCAAAAATGTATCCTTTGCTATTTATTGGCATTCTTGACAGTACACTCAAATTAATCAGTCCAGAGGTTATGTTGTAGATTAGTGAAAATTCTTTGGCAGAGTGAAAATGTTGAATCACAAAATGTATCCATTGTTATTTATTGCATTCTGACAGTACACACCCAAATTAATCAAATAGAGAGGTTAGTAAGTTGTAGAGTAGTGAAAAATCTTAGCAGAGTGAAAATGTTGAATCACAAAAATGTATCCATTGCCATTTATTGCAATCTGACAGTACATCAAATTAATCAGTCAGAGAGGTTATAAGTTGTAGATTAGTGAAAAATCTTAGGCAGAGTGAAAATGTTGAATCACAAAATGTATCCATTGCCATTTATTGCATTCTGACAGTACACTCAAATTAATCTAGTCAGAGAGGTTATAGGTTGTAGATTAGTGAAAATTCTTTGGCAGAGTGAAAATGTTGAATCACAAAATGTATCCATTGCCATTTATTGCATTCTGACAGTACACTCAATCAGTCAGGGAGGTTATGTTGTAGATTAGTGAAAATTTAGACAGGGCGAAAATGTTGAATCACAAAATGTATCCATTGCCGTTTATTATTGCATTCTAACAGTACACTCAAATTAATCAGTCAGAGAGGTTATAAGTGGTAGATTAGTGAAAAATCTTAGGCAGAGTGAAAATGTTGAATCACAAAAATGTATCCATTGCCATTTATTGCATTCTGACAGTACACTAAATTAATCAGTCAGAGAGGTTATAAGTTGTAGATTAGTGAAAAATTCTTAGGCAGAGTGAAAATGTTGGATAAGATAAGGAAGGAGTTGCCCCGTTTACGCGTGCTAACATATACGAAAACACTTCATTCATCTTACCCATAGGTAGCAAAATAGAAATCCCGCAAAAAAAAAGAGAATGTATAAAGAGTTGAGAGAAAAACGCCACAAAAACAGATTCGGCAGCATTGCCAAGACGGGCATACCGTGAAGTTTCTCTGACACGCCAAAACCGCGGTGATGGATGGAGAAGGTGCTGGCCGTCCCGTATCAATCATGTATAATACCTGCTCGGAACGAGTCTCCGGGGGATTGGGGAGAGGTTACGGAGTCGAGTGGATTCTTTTCTCTTTTTTATATACTTATTTTTTTTTCTCTAGTGGTATGTGCTTTCCTTTTGTCGTTAATATTTGGTCAGTGAAAGTATCGCTAACTAATTATTACACTAATATATAATACAAAAGATACAGAACATTTAATGGATTGATAAAATATTTCTGGTAACTCTGCAGACATTCTTAACGGAAATTTTCCCAAGTCAAAATCCAAGTATCGACAGCATTTATGTTTTTTACTACTTTAAAATGGTAATAATTATAAACACAGTTTTAAAAGGTGGAGGTATCCAGATCAGGTGAACTAGAGCTCAGCTGGTAAAATTGACAAAATTATATTAATGCAATCCGTTCTGGGATATTTAATGGGCCGGAATAAAGCTTTCTTAATTTTTATCGTGGTTGAGGGGAACGAGGAGAAATTACCGTGGGGGGGGGGGGGGTGTTGGGTTTAGCGTTGCCAGTTGCAATGATGATGACAATTTTGCTGAAATTGATGGTGTAAATTCAAAATTAGTGACGTAATAACCCGTAGAAAAATTATTTGGGTTATATACATATGGGAAGTTGCATAATAATAATAATAATAATAATAATAATTATAATAAACTCGTTTGAAATCTCATCCAGAATGATTAGATGTAATTCGCCTTCTTACGTGTGCAGAATCGCATAGGAAAATACTTAAGATGGAAGATGTCGTATCTCGATCCCCTTTCATCAGTTTGAGTGGCCGGACTAAAGAGCGTCTCGAGGGGACCGCATCAATGGCGTCTACGAATGCCAAAGGGTCACACGGGTTATGCATATCAGATTTTGGGGTCGTGGGGAAGGGGTTGGGGGTGAGGGAGGGAGGAGAGGTTGTGGTCTATCCCCCCTCCACCAATGTATCTCCTTCCAACTTGAGATCTCCCGTTCAGATAGCATTCCAATTCTTTATATATAATGACCTAAATATCTTCAACACATGATTATCCTGATGCGATACGGAGTCGGGGCCACGCGTGGGATGCCGGGATAAGGTATCAGGGAAGGATATCACTCATCCATGGATGTATAATGTGACTGGGTGGACGCGGCAGGGTCACAAGGGTGAGGGAAAACCATGTGGCGTGCAATACTCGGAAAATATCTTAATGCAACGAGGGTGGGGGCGTTTGCTGGTTTACAGAATGGCACAGTGAGTGTGTGTGTGTGTGTGTGTGTGTTGGTGGGCGGATGGGTGGCCTGGCAGTGCAGTGGGTGTTCACTCTCCTTCGTGGCTTTTGGCGGAACATTTCGTGGATACGAGAGAGACCTAAGTTCAAGGTTACTCTGGATTAGATTGACGTTTGAAATAATGTACAATATTCGGTAACGCTGTTTAGCCACGTATGTTAATCTACTGTCAACTAAGGTATCTGTCACTTTCTTGCTTTTTGTTCTAAATCGATGTGTAAGAATAAACTGCCGTACAGACGCACACATTTACACATATGTATGTATATATTATATATACATATACATATATATATATATATATATATATATATATGTATATGTATATGTATGTATATATATAATTATATTACCAATGTATCTATTAAGTGCATAACAATAATACAAAGAAGACTGCGTTCAAAAAGAATACAAACTCTTGATGTGGAGCTGGATTCTAAAATCCACCAAATCGCAAGGGATTGATATTTATTCATATCTCACCTTGTCAAAAAAAAACTTCATGAATATTTGGGAGACAATGGTAGAACCTAACCCAACCTTTTGGAGGTAAAGGGTTGGTATTACTTTTTTTTTTTTTAAAGTCTTGGGTTCATGGTCTTCCCTCATGGAAATTTTTACAGAGGTACGGCGAAAATTTTATTTTGCAGAATCAGTAAATAAATTCCGGAAAAAGAAAATGTCAATGGAGGTGATTGATGTTGAAAAAGATTGACAGACATCACAAGACAATTTAGCCGGATAGTGTTTTACTGAATAACGTTAAAGGCCTTGCCATAAACTCATCAATAAGGGTTTAGCTTGTTTGTAAATTTCAGTTAATGCTACTCATGCATGAAAAATGTATTCAATTTTTTTGTGTTTTAATGGTTATATTTAAAAGCCTTTACTTATATATGCTTTCTACACGCAATCAGCCGATGTCAGTCGCTCGAGTTATTAGGAAATGAAAGATTAATCCAGATGAATCTTCGGAATGTCAGGAAAGGTGGATGATTATAGTAACACTGGCAGAGACCTCCCGGGTAGACAGTTTTACCTGTCCGGTGGGACACGCCCTCCCCGATCTCGGGAAGCCTCGTATTATTCACGTGATGTTTCGAATGAAAAGGGAGCAACAGGTAAAGGTTAATGATAAAAGATTTCTTAGTATGAAATGCTTGATAAATTTTATGCAGCTTTCTCTTACACTCCAGGAAATGCCCTCTAAATTTCAAGAGCTTTGGAGTCTTTTCATTTTGATGTTACTGGCCCAGATTTGTGGAACGCGGTGATAGGTTATTTTTTTTTTTTCTTAACCCATTTGCATTTATGGAAAAGTGTAAACCGAGCAACCCACTCTATTTTCGGCATTAAAAAGCAAAATCTCTTATCGTCAGATTGCATTTGAAACTGCATGCGCAATACGTCATGGTTTTATTTTTGAAGAAACTCAACAGGTAAACTATTTTAATGCCTGACTTAGTGTTGAAAACGGGCAGTGAGTTTTTTTTTCCCTGTTGATTGACCTATTTGCTTAGAGAAAATAGTGTGAACTGTTTTCTCCCTCTAGTTAGTGACGGGCACATTTAGAAAAAATGCATTACGAAATGCTCTCTCTCTTTTTTTCTGTCTTTTTTCTGTATTTACGAAGGTCACTATATATATTTGATAAACATATATATATATATATATATCCTTGTTGGAAACATTTAACCTTTCCAACTGGTGAATGATGTACTTTGTAAAAACTTAAAAACTTATAAAAACTGTTTCATGTTGTGGCTGGCGACTGTGATCTACCGTGAGAATGCTGAGAAACAGTTTTCGCTTTAATTAGTAAGAAAGCTTATAAATAATTTATGCTCTAGTTGGTAATTTTTATTTTTAAATATATAGTGACAAAATTGTTGTCCCTTTATTGTTGGCTGGGTACATTGAAAGAACTAATATCAGCTGCTGCCCCTGTGACAGGTGAGTGCTATACTTTAAGAAAGTTGGCAAACCGTTTCGTTCTCATGTCTAGTGTGTTATTTGCATTAGCATGTTGATGTGAACTGTGGTGAGTGGTGTTAATAGTGAGAGGAGCAGACAAAAATTGTTTTCCTAGTGGGTGATTGGGTTACATTCTTGAAGCAGACATCAGATTTGGGTTTTCCTACCAAGTGACTGATTTACTTTCATGTAGATGACGTATGGAGGATGAATTTCCTTAGCAGGTGACTGGTTTACCTTCTTGAAACTGATAAAATGCTGTTTCCCTAGCAAGTAACTATTTTACTTTCTTGAAGCTAACATGAAAAAATATTAAGCTTCCCTAGTAGGTGAGTGGTTTACCATCTCAAAGCTAACATAAAAAAAAAAATTTCTCTAAAAGGTAACCTGCTACATTCTTGAAGCTGACATAAAAGATGTGTTTCCTTAACAAGTGACTGGTTTCTTTTCTTGAAGGTGACAAAAAATAATTAAGTTTCCCTAGTAGGTGAATAACAACTTATTGAAGCTGACATAAAAAAATTAATTTCCTTAACAGGGGGAACAGTTTGCCTTCTTGAAGCTTACTTAAAAATCTTTCCCTGCGTTTGAAGACTGGTTTCCCTCGAGATAACTGAAATAAGGTTTTATTCTTTATTGACTGTATCTGTTTCCTCAAGAAAGTAATTGGTGGATCTGATTTGCGTTGAGTAAGCAGGTATGAAGAATTTTTATTCTCCATTGGTGATGGGATTTGCTTTGAATACAGAAGGACTAGCTCGTTCAGGAAGAAGAAGAAAGAGGTTCGGTATTGTATACCCAGTGTACAGTTATGCTGTGGAAGAAAAGTTTAAAATAAAGAGGTTTGACGACCGTCCTGCTTATAGTTCACTCTTGTGAAGAGTTTGTGCTGCCTTTTGATATAGGTAAGGATGCTGCTTTTCCTCTAATGAGGAATTTTCCCCAACACTTAAATCCATCAAGAATTTTTGTGTGTTGTATAAAAAAAAAAAAATTAGAAATTGCATGATTTTAGCTAGCTGAAAACGATCGAGACATACTCCCAGGTGGTTGCTAAATTCATTTTTGAAATTATTATGATTTTATATTCGGTATTCGAATTTTACTTATCAGAGTCTTGGGGATCAATACCCAGCTTATGACCTGACATGTTTCCATGATTTTCTCTCGAGATTTGCAACACTAATTAAGGTAAATGATTAGCTGAAATTAGGCGATCTGAAATATGTGGTTGTCATTTCAAAAGTGTCATTGAAATTAAGGGTTACACAAGGTTGTTTATTCTCGTTTTCAAGGTTACGGCGTATTGGAGGGTTCATGACGACTCAGAATTTCTAAAATACACTGAATGTTTATTATAGTTTAAAGGTATTTGATTAGATTTAAAGTGGCGGGAAATACAGAGGTTTTCAACAGTTTGAGATTGCTAGAAGTAATATGTGTTTAGTGACTGTGGAGTTTGATATATTTGAAGTTGTAGGAATGTATAATTGCACCAAAGATCATTTGTTGGGCTTTGAAGCATAAAATACTCTATATTATCTTGACCTAAAATCAGGTATTTTTTATGTCAAAGAAATGCTATGATTTATAATGAACAGTTGATATTTTGATGGCAAGTAAAATTATTGTTGAATAGTATCGTAGGGAAATATTTTGTGTCTGCGCCATTGAGCGCGTACTTGTAGGTAGGTGTGTGTAATTGCAAGCAATGGCGCCTAAAATATGCAAGGGTTGTTTTGCATATCAATGTGCTCAATAGCTGGAAGGGCAGTTTGGTGTCTGATTGCATGGTAAGAAATAACATTAGAAACTGCGCACACCGGTTAGGCTGATAATTTACTAACTCTTACATGGTCGATAGATTTGCAAGTTTTAAAATCGGAGAACCTTGCGCCATCAGTGCGCCTCCCACGGGCACTGTAGGCATTACTAAAGGTTCTTTGCACCGTCCCTTCCGCCAGTAGCTGCAACGCCTTTTATTCCTTTGACTATACCTCCGTTCATATTCTCTTTCTTCCATGTTATTTCCCCTCCACCCTCTCCTAAAAATTGTTGCATATAGAACTGCGAGGTTTTCCTCCAGCTACACCTTTAAACCCTTCTTTTCTCTCAGTTTTCCTTTCAGTGCTGAATGACCTCATAGATCCCAGCATTTGGCCTTGGCATGACTCTTTTATTCTTATTCTGATTCTAAAATCAGTCATATTCTCGTATTATCATTCCATTTCAGCCATTTCCTTTCAGCTGCAATTTGCAGATTGTGTAGTTTAGGTTGGTAAGAATCTTTTTACGGATAAACATGGGACGAATAAAATTTGTCCTGTGGTGCTAAGAATTAATGGGAAAGTGAATGAAGTGATAAATTTGAATGTTTTAGAGGCCCATTGCTAAATATTTATTAAGGCTTTTAAGGTAACACTGGTTTTTCCTTTTAGCGAGGTGTAAACATTTACCTGAATATTTAGTTTTCCGAATCCTCTTTGGAAATGTAAAGGCGATTTGCAGCGTATTGATGGAGAAGAAATTTCCAGCTCAGAGTCGCTGTTTTCTGTACATTCTATGCAAATATCTCTCTCTCTCTCTCTCTCTCTCTCTCTCTCTCTCTCTCTCTCTCTCTCTCTCTCTCTCTCTCTCAATTGTTATGTAGATAATATTTGAACAGATTAAAATTAATGACAAATTATAAGCTCTCTCTCTCTCTCTCTCTCTCTCTCTCTCTCTCTCTCTCTCTCTCTCTCTCTCTCTGTTTAAATGATATTTGAATAGTTTAACATTTAAGGAGTTTATGATGTATCTAAGTACTTGTGGTGTTGTCGATTAAAACCAAACAGGTTAATATTTTAGAATAAATTGGAGAGTATTGCTAAGGAGAAAAAAAAAATAAGAAATCAGCGAAGAAAAAAATCCCCAAAAAGAAAGCGGCCCTTTGACCCTTAAAATCAAGAAATTCTAAAATCTTACTACAGCACAAGATAAGAGCGCTCTCTCTCTCTCTCTCTCTCTCAACATGTTTTTTCTACACAAATATATATATATATATATATATATATATATATATATGTATATATGTATATATGTATGTATGTATATATATATATATATATATATATATATATATATATATATATATATATATATATATATATATATATATATATAGTGTGTGTGTTGGTGTGTGTGTCTGGTAGAGATCTGAGTCAGCCTTCCGGTACTTGGTTTCTCTTGCAGGATGAGGTTTCTGCTACCATCACAGTTGTTCAGCTATCAGTTACATAGTTCACTGCGTGGGTCCACGGAGGGGCGGCCAGCATCCCGTTCTGTATATGGACTTATATTCAAGCCAGGAACTCGGTATTATTAGATAAATATGGGAACTGGAAATATTTTTCGTTTCTAGGGTCACGATCCAGAAGGAATTTTAATAGTGGTTTTATACTTACATAAATCTATCATATTGTTGTTGATTGTACTGAAAACGCTTTCGATAGTATTGCTTTTCCTTGACGTATTGTAGTTTCATTTGAATACCCTTGAAGATTTAGAAAATCTCTCTTTTTCATATATCGCGGAAGAATAACATTAGATATATACGATTCTGCATGAATTTTCCGTTTAAGATCGCCGTGCTTTCACGCATAATGGTAACATTGAAAAGCATTAAGAGAATTGGAATCAATAATGCATGAAATTCACACATTTAAATCAGTATGGCACACTTTTGGAAAATTCTTCAGCACGAGATATTTTGTTTCCAAAAAAAGAAAAGTGTTCCGATGGAATATCAAGAGATTTTTTTTTTTCGTCGAAAGAAACTTTGGAAATATTCGATTTTATATATTCGATTTTATATTCTCCTTTAAGATATTCTCAATTATTATTTTGCGTTCGCTGTGTGTGGTTTGGATAGAGTTATCATACACTTTTCTCGTCCTCTCTTTCCTATCTTGAACGCTCATATTTTTATTTTTTATTTTGCGTGATTTGCTGGTCGCTCTAGCGTTCATAAATTCATTAATATCAGCCGGTGTAATAGCGAGCTTGAGTGAGTATCACACGTCATCTAGCAAAGGTGTGGGCAGGCTAATGACCACGTAACAATCAACAGCGGTCAGCTGATACAGATGCTGCAGCTCGCTCAAGAGTCAGTTCAGCCTTCTTCATGCGGTGTTGGTCCTCCTAACCATGTTGCACTCCAGCGTTTCGCATCATTCATTCCTCATTTCCTTTTGGTTTACTGTTTTTTAAAGTCGCTGTTTTTACTTCAGTAGGTTAGTATTTATTAGAAAATTCCTTTATTCCTTTTGGTTTATTGTTTTTTAAAGTCGCTATTTTACTGTAGAAGGTTAGGGTTTATTAGAAAATTCCTTTTATCCTTTTAGTTTATTGTTTTTTAAAGTCGCTGTTTTACTGCAGTAGGTTAGGGTACCCTCTTGGTTTATTGTTTTTTTTTAAATCTCTATTTTACTGTAGTAGGTTAGGGTTTATTAGAAAATTTCTTTTTTCCCCTTTTGGTTTATTGTTTTTTAAAGTCGCTGTTTTATTATAGTGGGTTAGGGTTTATTAGAAAATTCCTTTATTCCTTTTGGTTTATTGTTTTTTAAAGTCGCTATTTTACTGTAGTAGGTTAGGGTTTATTAGAAATTTCCTTTTATCCTTTTGGTTTACTGTTTTTTAAAATCGCTGTTTTTTTGTAGTAGGTACTAGTTTTTCCTTTTGTTTCTATTTTTGCAAAGTCGCTTTTTTACCTCAGTAGGTTAGGGTATATTAGAAAATTACTTCTCTCCTGGTTTTGGTTTTTTTTTTAAATCGCTATTTTACTGTAGTAGGTTAGGGTTTATTAGAAAATTACTTTTTTTCCCGTTTGGTTTATTGTTTATTAAATTCGCTATTTTGCTTCAGTAGGTTAGGGTTTATTAGAAAATTGCTTTTTCCATTTTGGTTTATTGTTTTTTTAAATTCGCTATTTTACTGTAGTAGATTATGGTTTATTAGAAAATTACTTTTTTCCTTTTCGTGTACTGTTTTTTAAATTCGCCACTTTATTGTAGTAGGTTAGGGTTTATTAGAAGATTCATTTTTTTCCTTTTTAGTTTATTATTAATTTAAATGACAAATTTACTGTAGGTCGAGTTTATTAGAGAATTGTTTTTTCCCTTTTGTTTATTGTTTTTTGTCAAATCTGCTGTATTGCAATTGCAGGTTATGGTTTATTAGAAAATTACTTTTTTCCTTTTTGTTTACTGTTTTTTAAAGTAGCTGTTTTACTGTAGTAGGTTATGGTTTATTAGAAAATTGATTATTTCATTTTGGTTCATTGTTTTTTTAAGTCGTTGTTTTACTGTAGTAGGTTAGGGTTTATTGGAAAATTAATTTTCCCAATTGGTTTATTGTTTTTTTAAATTCGCTATTTTACTTCAGTTGGTTAGGGTTTAATGGAAAAATTAAAAGAATAAAAACATGGGTGTTTTTTAGGTGTTGCATTACGATATCTTTTTGTGTATGTGTGAGTGTCAGTTGTCATATTCCACTTCATTTCTGCGTAACAGTTTTTTTTTTTTATAAATTATTTATAGTTCCGTTTTATTCATATTTTCATCGCGCGTTGTATCGCTTCAGTTTTTCCTTTTAATAGTTATTCCATGAGGTTCAGCAAGCAATCTTTTCTCCTCTTTAAATATGCAGATTAGTACTTTTTCTGAATTATTTCCCGTTGTTCGTTTCATACAGATTTGTGTGTGTGTGTGGTTATTGTTTCACAATCTTTCGAACCCTCTCTTTGTTTTTCGAGGATCTCCCCTTGTTTGTTACATATTGACAGAACCAAAAGTTAGTCTTTCGAAATCTCCACTGATATATTACTAGCGTTTTTATCGTCGTCTCTTTGTGCCTGCTAAAGAAAGTTGCCTTTACAAGGAAGTGCGTCGTTTCTGCTGTTTTTTGGTATTGTATTTCACCATTCACGGAAGATAGCGTTCGATGCCTTTGTCTGTTATTTCCCGTGGGGTTTGTTTGTAATGAATTTGTTCATTTGCATCTAATGTTTTTTTTATTTGTTCATTGAATGGAATTTGTGTTGTTTGTGATTTTGTCTCATTTGAACTTGATTCCTTCTGTGAGATGTTATAATATTTGTGACAGAATTCAGATAGATGTTGTCTATATTTACTATCTAACATCACATCTCTGGACTCTTCAGAAGTGAACGTAAGAATATTCGATTCACTTTTTCCTCTCAAAATATAATTATATTATCATTACAGTATAACGAACCCGGAACATTCATCTCCAACGAAAATTTATATTCTTGGATTAACACCTATGGTAATCGCGCAGGTCAGGATAGCCACCGTTGGTTTTTCATGTTGCTCAAAAGAAATGATCTCTATAAGCTGGGCAGTGCCGAAATTTCTTCTTGTCTTCCCTGAGCACGTAATGGTTCAACAGTATATTCCGGCCATATCGGCCCCAGGACAAATGCTAAAGTAATTTGCTTGACGAGGTGTCTCGTGTTTTATTTTATACTGCTCTCTTTTTTTTTTTTTTTTTTTTTTTTCCTCAATCATTATCTTTCTCCTCAGTCATTATCATTCTCCTTTTTTAATTCATCAACCTTATTTAATGTCCACCTTCTCTTCTATCAGTAATGCCGATGATGTTTGGCCAGTCTCTGTACTGAACTTCGAAGAATGTTTTAAGGTCATTCTTGATATCTCCGAGGCGTTCGACGGAATCTCTCATAAGAGTCTGTGAGCCATACTTCTTTCTTAGAGCTTTGCTTCCTCTTAGCAAATTCATTTTTAGTACACTGTGTAATGGCTTTATAAGTGTTGCTGAGGACACCATACCTGGTCTATTTCTCATTTCCACAGTCTGGTTATTATGGAGCTGAAGAATAAAATCTGCAGTCGATAATTCTACAGCTTCTGTCTTATGTCTGCTTAGCTGACTATTGTAGTAGAAAGTATCTAAAAATCCTTCTATGTTTCTAAATACTGCATCATCGTAGCGAATATCCTAACATGTTGTATCCTTCGTTCACTGTCTTGTATTATTTTGCCGAGTATGAGGTAATATAAGCAAAGATTAAACATTGCATGCACAAAAAAAAAAGTTAAAATATAGTAAGTTGGTAATTTCATCAACCAGCTTCAATTCTGCCAATCACGGTTACCCTTAATGATTTCGGCCGGGAAGTTTTACTGTCAGTAGCAAAAAAAAAAAAAAAAACTCGTGGTGTCTTATGCTTTTTTTTTTTTGTACCTAATCTGTTCCTCATCTGTATCCTTGACCTTTTCCAAAGTACCCTTTTTGTTGAGTGACTTATCCGTCTATATATTTCTTTTTCCTTCGCCTTGAAGACGGGCTCTTTCGTCCGCACTTGGCCTCAAATTGCCATTTCTTTGTTAAAAGCTCTTGAGTGAATAAGGAAAACATAACTTGGTTTGGTTCTGTGACTCAGTAACCAATTTTTCAAACAATTTCTGTGACTTTTTCGCATCTAACTCTTCGTCTCAGTTTGATAATTTCTTTTCCACTTAATATATTGTAATTCCCCTATATAGTTATCTGTAAGCATTTATATTTTGTAATACTACCTGAGTACCGTATCAGCCCTGAGGAATGACGTTTGTCTAGTAATCAATAGCTTGGAAAAGGTATGTATCATATCACAGCCAATGCCATTCATTATAGAGGGCTTTCCCCCATATGCATGCCGCGTCTGGTTGCCTGTTGCTGTCTTGTACTTTGTCATTTTTTTTTTTCTTTTAATAAAGTGTTTCTCTTCCCTCTTCTGTCAACATCTTGAGTGTTCGGGTCGCTTCAGTTCTGTGTTGGAGATGGCTAAATCTGCTCTCTGTATAGTGAACATATCCTTTATTGTCTGAAATAATGGTGTCTTATAAAGAATATCTCTTTCGGTGTTTCCAGTCTGAACAGGACTAACATAAGGGAAATTAGTTATTTTCAACCAAACTCTCTACCGACTGCTAGGTGGTCTCGCCTTCGCTTTCTGTATTTTATCATTTTGGTTTGACTCCTGTTAGCTTAGAGGACATCTTCTACAAAGTAAAGCATTGCACTGTCACTGATCGCCATCTCATTAAAGGCTGCCCTTATATCAAAATTGATGTTCCTTTTTCCTCAAACCAACCTTTGAAATGATCTGCTGTTGCTTTTTTCTCTAATTTTTATCATCTTTCAAGACTGTAGCTACTCTGTTGCTTCATTTGGGTCAAACACTTCTTTTTAATTTCTCCAGTAAATATAGATGGATTAAAGGTAAGGGCCCACAAGGCTGAGGTGTTTGTAATCATGTCGTCCATCTTGCAAGTAAGAGTATGGGCAATTTTGATTCAGTTTTTTACGAAGACCGCCTGACCTGAGATTACACATATACACCCACACTTGTAGAGGCTGAGGTGACGAACCGCGAAGGATACATCGAACCGTTGGAGGAAGCTACAGTACTGGAGAATTTCAATAAAGAAAAATAATGACAGTTATTCCGCACTTTCATGGCGCCTTTTACGGAGTCGTGAGTTTCCGAGTATTGGCATACAAATATTTCTGTATGAACATTTATAGGTTTGGCATTATATTTATTCAACGCATTTTACGCTCAATGTGCATGTTGAAAAAGTTCAACGTAACTAGAAAATTGAACCTTTAAGAGTGTATAAAATATAAGACAATATTGCATGGTTATTACCCGTAAAAAGTCTGAGTTTACGGTCTAAGTAGCAGTGATTATTAAAATGATTGTCGCTTCTGATACAGTACGCTTCGGCTAGTCAAATCAAAGAGCGAATGATTGATAATAGCCATTTAAAAGTATTTTGAAACTGAGACGTAACTCATTTCCGGTACCTGAATTTGTTTTTGGAAGCTGTTGGGTCGCGCCTTAGTGTATTTGTTTTAATTTGATAAACAAGAAATAAGCTTTTTGTAATTTTGGAGTTGTTATTATTTAAATGCACGAATTTGTAATTTTGAAGTCGTTATCATTTAAATGCATGGATGAATGTTTATTTTAAAAAATGCATTGGTACACCATTTCACTTTAATTCTTCTGAGAGCTCTGAGACGTTAATCAGCTCAGTGTCCAAGTTGTTTACACAATAATAAATAATACTAATAATAATAATAATAATAATAAAATGCGTTGTGTTAGTGACTTCCTTTTCCAATATTTTATATCAAGTCACTTTTTTCTGTGCTTCTTGTGAGGTCTGCAACCATGGCAGCGAGAGATCAGAAGTTTATTCGAAAAAATGAAGAAAAGAAACCAGATCGAGATAATATCCTTTCAACTGGAGAGCAAAGTTCACCATCCATTGTCACTGTGCTGAGATAGTTTTGCTTTAGAATTTCTCTGATTTTTCTTTGTTTTATTGGGAAAATTCCATGATTTTTCGTGATATGCTGAACTCGGCTGAGGTCAAGTGTCATGTGCTATTTTCTCTCGTCAGGGATCCGGTGAACTGTTCAGTTATAAATTCTGTCGATTTTGCAATAGATTTTATGCACTGAACTTTTTTCAAAATATTTTTTATTTGTCTTTTCCCTCTTTTTCTCTCTCGTCAGTCAAGATTTCTTATTGCTTTCAAGTGAGAAACTTGTAATGAGTAAACGATTCTTTTCTGTTTCAGGTTTGTGTTTGGTCACATTTTCTTGAGTCTGAAAGACACACGTTTGAGGCGACTCTCGTATGTAAGAGTCAGTGGCCTGTTACTACTCTCGTGAGGTTATGTATAACCGAAATCAATCAGTCGAACTGGTAAACGTGAGAGGGTGTCGCTCGCCCGGGCGCATTGACCACAGTTTTACAGGCAATCAATCTCTTCTTTCATATTTCCCCTATTTGTTTTTCACTGCGGCACAAACGTTCTTCTTTATGGCGGAAGATCGGAGTTTGCTGGATTTTACGTGAATTTTCGTATGTGCAGGGCGTGTTCAGTGATGCGTTTGTTGCCTCAAAAAAAAAAAAAAAAAGGCATTTTGTTCTTCCTTGCTTTCCTTTTCAATGAATCTTGTGTGGTAGACTCGAGCGTTTTGTCGCTATTGCGGGGGTGTGCCCGTCTGAGGGTGGTTTGTCTTTTGATATATATATATATATATATATATATATATATATATATATATATATATATATATATATATATATATATGAGCAGAGAGAGATATAGAGAGAGTAGAGATAGAGAGAGAGAGAGAGAGAGAGAGAGAGAGAGAGAGAGAGAGAGATATAGAGAGAGAGACTGAGAGAGAGAGAGAGGAGAGAGATAGATATACATATATATATGTATAGAGAGACATATTAGAGAGAGAGAGATAGAGAGAATATATATATATATATATATATACATACACATACATATACACGCACATATATATCTTCTCTCTCTCTCTCTCTCTCTCTCTCTTCTCTCTCTCTTCTCTCTATATATATATATATATATATATATATATATATATATATATATATATATATATATATATATATATATATATATATATGGAGAGAGAGACTTTGTGTTTACGTGTAACTTTAGCTTTAAAAACGCATTATACTATACTGTGCCTTCTTAGTTGTTTCTTTTTTTACATATATTTCTGTTTTGTAGAAGATTGCTTATAAAGTTAATTGTCATTTTGCCTCGATTCGTAATTTTGAGTAATAGCAGTGGATGTTGAACATTTGCTGACGGATTACTGATTGTGTTTTTTTAAGAGAGGGAGAGAGAGAGAGAGAGAGAGAGAGAGAGAGAGAGAGAGAGAGAGAGAGAGAGAGAGAGAGAGAGAGAGAGAGACTGCGTTCTCAAACACGGAGGTATGCAAGGTTCAGTATAAAATCATTCTGTTGAATATAAAGTTCAACTTTATTTTAAAAAGACCAGCACAGTTAACTACAGTCATGTTTCCATTGATTTTTTGATGCATAGTCCGAAATTCCAAATACGGGAAAGGTGTTATAACTGTAAGATTAGCTTGAGCCTAGATAAGATGACAAAAAGGCAGTTGCACACTAAAACCATATGAAGGCCCCCTTCCCCCCGAAAAAGAAAAACGTGATTTTTACATAAATTGAGCCTCTGTCCTCAAGACTGAAAATAATCAGCATTAGTGATTTCAGAAAGGTAATAACAAAAAATGAATCTACCATGAAGTGAGTTAGACTGATAAACTCATATCGAGAAAGCATTTTACACAAACATTTTTAACTTATAATTGGTACCTTCACTATTATACTCATTCACTTTGCTGGAGTCCTGGGCCTCATTGTAACTCATTGCATTCATACCTGGCTCCTTAGGTATGAGACAAGCTCTCGATTTGATTGGGTTAGGTTCCGGTATGGATAACTGAATCCAGATTGCTGTTGCTGTAAGTACCGCCAGAAATAATATTCGTTATTGCTTTTAGTATTTCCACATCTTTTATGGAAATTTCAGCCCGAATGCATATTCCATCTCTTCTTAATTTCGCTTCATCTAAAATCTCCCGTAGGGGTGTCGTCAGTGCACCTCAAGTGCACTGTAGCATTACTTACGTTCTTGGCAGCTGCGCCTTTCGGCCCCTAGCTGCAACCTCATTCCTTGTACTGTACCCCATTACATTCTCTTTCTTCCATCTTGCTTTCCACCCTCTCCTAACAATTGATTCATAGTGCAACTGCGAGGTTTGCATCCTGTTACACCTTTCAAAAATTTTACTGTTAATTTCCGTTTCAGCGCTGAATGACCTTATAAGGACCCAGTGCTTGGACTTTGGCCTAAATTTCTATATTCAACTCAATTCAATTCATTTCATCTAAAATCATGACTGTAATGATTTATAGGAAAGTGTCTGGCAGAAACCCCTCTTAAAATAAACTAATTTTCAGTTCCCGCTGCTGACTTTCATTTTAACAAATTTCCCCCTTATACTCGTAGGTCTAGATGCAAATGAAAATCTTTCTAATCTAGAATCTGATAATAAACAGAAAGAAATACCGAATTTGCCATGAACTGCAAAAACACACACACACGCACACTCACGGGTAAAAAGTCTGAAAAGGAGAGTTTAGCTGTATTAAAGTTATCTGACTGAAGAGAAATTTCCAGGGGTCGTCTGTCACGGTGATTAAGCACAAATTACGCCAATTATTGGTTTCTGACCAGAGGAGAAGGATCATCGCTCTGCGCCGGCGTGTCGTACACCTTCCATTTTTATTGCTTCCAGCGCGCATTACATCTTCGCGAAGTCATTGCTTTGGAATCAGCGGGGAAACGGTAAAGTTCCCCAAAATAAACACTTGAACGGCGCTGCTCGGAAGGCAAGAAATGGCGTTATAAGCTGTGTTCTCTCCTCCCCCTCCCCCTCGTTAACCAACCCCTCCCACTCCCATCCCCCACTTCGAGTACGTTCTCGGGGCCAGTGTCTTCTTCCTCCTCCTCCTCCTCCTCCCCTGGTCCGTCCGTCCGTCCGTCCGTTCGACGGACTCCGCCCCCACAGGCCCTTCTTACCTCTCTGGAAAACCTCCTTCGATCCGCCTGACTGCCCCCGCTGCGTGCCATATGATACTCCGTGACTCATGCGCGTCCGCATACGTCGTTCGGTGTCTTCAGGTTGACTCTTGTAAACTCTCGCATATTTCCTTAGGAGGCCGAATCATCAAAACAACTCTTCTTATTTACCGTACAGAATCAGCCTCGCTCGCCTTGTCCGAGTTTGAAGTAAACCCTTCGCTCTCGCTGTTTCTGCAACGGTTGCGCTCCCGAGCCCTTCGAGACATCGCGTAGATGTCTTGCGAGCAGCGACGATGCGCTCAGGTTCATGTAATGATTTCCTTCCGGTAAAGTGACCGGAAGTGAGGAAGTTGTCTGAGAAAGTCAAGCCACACAGTTCAGGCTTGTGGCCGAACACCTCAACGGCGCGCTCACGTCCACAGGCCGGCCATTACCGGAGAGTTCGAAGGGAGAGTAGCCGGTTGTGGGGAAGGGGGGGCGGGGGGAGATATTTTGAGGGAAAAGCGAATAACGTCGTATGATTTTCATTTTTTAAAATTTCCAACACCGGTTAAAATTTTCTTCATACTTATTTTAGCCAAGAACTAAAACCTACGAGGATTAAGGAAACAATCTTCATACGGCTCCAGAGATCCGAATTGCAGACCAAAATGTTTGAATTCGCGGAACATAACTCCAGGAGACATTTCCCCCAAACACATATTTTGCCGTATTGAGGAACAACGGAAGGCAAGCAAAGCGGTCGGTGAACTATGGATGGCCGTGTCTAATGGAATTAGGCGTCCAGAGAGAAATAACTGAAATTTCGCGGGAGGAGCTGAACTTTGGCATGCGGCAGTATTAAAAGTACAGCCATTTTTACTTAATTCCTCACATTATTTTAATCTCTAATGTGGTGGTTTTGGGCGAGCATGATCATTTCATGGTCTTTGCATTTACATTTTTTCGCGTGTTGAACCATACCTCACACGACAATGGGAGGTTTATTGCAAAAAAATGGGCCTTTGTTGCATCGTTGCGAAGCAAATTCATTTTAGAAAATAGTCAGGATTAGCCCGTTTTTCATTTTAGGTATGTCTCGGATTTTATGATTGGTTATTGTTTGTACTCGTGTTTTCGTGTAATTTTTTTTTTTTTTGTAAGATTTATTGAGGTATTAATGCTTTCATAAATTCTAGCTTGATTATATTTTCTTCATGTAGTGTGATGAATATATGTGAAAATTCAAGAGAGAGAAATTGTGAAAATGTTGATAAAGATGATTTTAGTAGGGGTTTAGATGTACTATGAGAACAACATTCGTAATGAGAACGAATGACACAAACAAAAAAGAAAAGATTATATACTGCAGTTACGTGAAGGATGTTCTCTCTTATGTTAAATCATAAACAGGGTGTCGGAACTTTTAGTAGGTATAATGTTTTGTGAAAAGGATCGGTAAACATTAAAAGCATCTAACATCATTTAATGTTGAATGTAAATGTCCTCCTGTCCGAAGCGAAGCCTAACGTGAAGTGGGTGAGCTCTTGCCATTTGATTGGCAAGTGTCCACAGTTGGCTGAAAACTTTCCTTGCCTTTGGAAGCGAATTAATGCACGTAAAATGATGCAGTTGAACACCGAGCATATTCATGCTTAGATTGAATTGTTAACTGGCTTGTAACTGAAACCCTTCATTGCTGTTGACAAGTGAACGACGTCCCTCAGCCATCTTGCTGCATCAAGTGTAAACTTGGGAGTTCTGCATACTTACACGAATTGATTATCAATGGCTGTCATCTGCAGCTATGAAATTGTTCAGTCACGACAGTAGGCGAGGGATATAACCAAAATATGAAGGACGCTACAAAGATCTGTTGACATTTATTTAAAAATTTATTTACGATCGCAGTAAGGAATCATGACACTTTGCTTGTCGGTAGGTTTACACACACATACATATATATATATATGTATATATATATATATATATATATATATATATATGTATATATATATATATATATATATATATATATATATATATATATATATATATATTATATATATATACTGTATATTTATATATATATATATATATATATATATATATATATATATATATATATATATATATATATATATATATATATATATATATACGTATTATTATTGTGTCATCACTTTTGTCATCCTTTCATATAAATGTCATATCATTAGAAACGCGCCCATGTGGAATAAATTGAACACAGTCAATTAATTTGATTTTCAGTACGTCGGTAGAGGCGAGAATTGTTTCCAGAATCCAGGTATAAATTAATCATTCTTCTATATTTAGTGCTCCTAAAAAAATAAGAAAAAGTTTTAGTTCGAAAATGCAGACTAAATGAGAAAGTACCTCAAATTTCATCTATTATGAGGAAGTGTTTAAGGTGCGTAAGAATAAACTCTTGCAGTAAATTAAATGGATTTTTTTCTCGTTTACTTGCTTAATTTTTTTCTCTCGCTCTCTGTATTTTGAAATGTGATTGCAGATATATACTGCATATTTGCTTTTACGTCTGCGCTGAGAAAATGCTTGATATTTGAAGGGTATAACATTTTTCTTTTTAGCCATTATCTCGTATATCCAGGAGGTTCACTAAATAGTGCTCGTGGTATTATAGTTTTGATGCGCTAAGTAGATGACAACTTGTTAACCTTTTCTGTGTTCGGTAGAATTTTAGAAAATATTAGTTAGGTAGAATGTGCCATAAAAAGTCATTAAAGGACCGTTTAAGTCTTTTTGCACCGACGGATTTAAATGCCACCTGAGGTGATCAGGGATATGGCATATTTTCTCCTTTTTATAACGTAGTCTTGAGTAGTTCTGAAAAAGTGTGAACTGGAAACAAAACTGTATCCAAATGATAGAGAGAGGAAATCACATTACCAGATCTGCCACTTCTCGATTTTAGTTTATTTTATTTTATTTTTTTTTTTTTTTTTTTTTGCGTGAAAAGAAATACTTTCAATTTCAGCAGGCATTATACAAAGGCAACAGTTCCCGATATTTTTCGACGACAGACATGTCAGTAAATGTCAGCTAAATATCAACTCCCTTCAAGATTCTAAAATGAAAAAGTTTGTTCCTATTTCTCGCAGCGGTATTTTCACGACAAATAATAAATAGCTCTTCATACCGGAGATTCAGTGATAGTTGGACTGTTTCGTTAAGATCTCAAGTACCTCCAGCCTGATTACTCTTCGTCTACTTTCCGCGGAAACAGGGCCTTACGTTCCCCGTTCGATCAGATGAAGTGAATTGGTAATTTGCACAAATACGAACATATGCTCGTGTGTTCCGGTGCGCGCCTACACTTTCGTGTTCGACTGTAGTAATTATATCCATTTTATATTTCTATTAATATATATATATATATATATATATATATATATATATATATATATATATATATATATATATGTATACAAACATATATATACACTCATAACTATAGTAAATATATCCATTTTATGTATCTGTAAATTTACACACACATTATATATATATATATATATATATATATATATATATATATATATATATATATATATATATATATATATATACTCTATATATATACACACACACAATATAGTAAAATATATCCATTTTATAAATCTGTACATATATATATATATATATATATATATATATATATATATATATATATATATGTATTTATATATTTATATATATATATATATATATATATATATATATATATATATATATATATATATATATATATATACATATGAGTATGTAAGAAAGTGCCACCTTTAAATTTACCTGAAGTTCCTGCAACGTTGTTACTCTCTACCTCCTACTTTTAACTTTTAAATGCCGGACTGGTTGTTCATGATTTCAGCTTTCTCTAGCCATAGGCAGAGCATCTGACAGTAGCCGTAGAGACTCCCACCCACTCTCTCTCTCTCTCTCTCTCTCTCTCTCTCTCTCTCTCATAACTGATAGTAATCATAAATATAACTATATGTGATCGTAATTTTTGGTTCGTTTGGCATCGTCGACTTTGATTTTTTCGACTGCAGAAACTCCATGGAATATCCAGTTTTGTATGGATTTAAGATTTCGTGAACCCATGCGATTTTTTCGGTCAGGTAATACAGTAGTATAATTATGGAATTATATAAAGTTCCATCTAGTGATCCACGTAGGGTGGGGCCGGGGTTAGCGCCGTCAGTGCACCCCACGAGGTGCACTGTAGGGATTACTAAAGATTCTTTGCAGCGTCCCTTCGGCCCCTAGCTGCAACCCCTTTCATCCCATTCATATTATCTGCCATCTTGCTATCCACCCTCTCCTAACAATTATTTCATAGTGCAACTACCAGGATTTCCTTCTGTTATAGCTTTCAAACTTACCTACTCTCAATTCCTTTCCACTGATGAATGACGTCATAGGTCCCAGTGCTTGGCCATTGGCCAAACTCTGTATTCCATTTCATCCATCTAGTCATGCAGTATGATGATGAATCGTAGCTAAAATTGTACCTAGATTTCGTCCTCCTGGCGGTATTATGCATTTGATTACTATTCATCTATTTCTGTCACTAAACAGTACCAATATAAAAGATGCAGCTGGCCCTGAAAATTATCGCTCTGTCGCAGTTACAGTTATTCCGCTGGTGACGTTCTTCTTTTATTTATTGTTATTCTATCTATGCGCAGCTGACAACGAGTTTGGAGCTAAACATTCAGTCAGCAGCTGTGTATTCGGAAAGAATTCCTCGAGCTATCACGTATATTATCGCCGTGTCTTGTATCCGTGTGTTTTGTTGACATGAGAAAGTATTATTTTTGTTGACATGAGAAAGTATTATTTTTGTTGACATGAAAAAGTATTATTTTTTACATGAAAAGGTATTATTTTTTACATGAAAAAGTGCTATTTTTGTTCAGATGAAAAAGTATTATTTTTGTTGACATGAAAAAAGTATTATTTTTGTTGGCATGAAAAAGTAATTGGCAGCAAATTATTTTAAACTTGTTTTTAAGTTTTTTTAAAAGGGGATTTAAATTGAATAACTGGCGTACTGTAGTGCATCACTTCTGTTCCAAACTGTCTAGCGTATTGTCATACATCTTTGGCTCCAATAAACTTCAAGGTGGGGTTCTTTCATCTTTTGGCTCCAATAAATGTCAAGGTGGGATTCTTTCATCTTTTGGCCCCAGTAAACTTCCAGATGGGATTCTTTAATCTTTTGGCTCCAATAACTTTCAAAGTGGGATTCTTTCATCTTTTGGTTCCAATAAACTTCAAGGTGGGATTCTTTCACCTTTTGGCTCCATTAAATTTCAAGGTGGGATTCTTTCATCTTTTGGCTCCAATGAACTTCAAGGTGGGATTCTTTCATATTTTGGCTCCAATAAATTTCAGGGTGGGATTCTTTAATCTTTTGGCGCCAATAAACTTCAAGGTGGGATTTTTTCATCTTTTTGGTCCAATAAATTTTAAGGTGGGATTCTTTCATCTTTTGGCGCCAATAAACTTTGAGGTTGGATTCTTTCGTCTTTTGGCTCCAATAAATTTCAAGGTGGGGTTCTTTCATTTTTTGGCACCAGTAAACTTCAAGGTGGGATTCTTTCATCTTTTGGGTCCAGTAAATTTCAAGGTGGGATTCTTTCATCTTTTGAGTCCAATAAATTTCAAGGTGGGATTCTTTCATCTTTTGGTACCAATAAACTTCAAGGTGGTATTCATTCATCTTTTGGTTCCAATAAATTTCAAGGTAGCATTCTTTCATCTTTTGGCGCCAATAAACTTCAAGGTGGGATTCTTTCATTTTTTGGCTCCAATAAAATTCAAGGTAGAATTCTTTCGTCTTTTGGCTCCAATAAATTTCAAGGTGGGGTTCTTTCATTTTTTGGCACCAATAAACTTCAAGGTGGGATTCTTTCATCTTTTGGCTCCAATAAATTTCAAGGTTGGATTCGTTCATCTTCGGCTCCAATAAATTTCAAGGTGGGATTCATTCATCTTTTGGCTCCAATAAACTTCAAGGTGGGATTCTTTCATCTTGATCTTTAATACATCCACGGGTGC
Source organism: Macrobrachium rosenbergii (assembly GCF_040412425.1). NCBI lineage: Eukaryota > Metazoa > Arthropoda > Malacostraca > Decapoda > Palaemonidae > Macrobrachium > Macrobrachium rosenbergii. The sequence goes on along the minus strand of NC_089765.1, from coordinate 6,339,406 downwards.
GCTGAACGTTAGACTAAGCTCGCTCCAGATTGACTGTTCAGACAGTGGTATGATGTTCAAGAACCTCCGTTGCGCTGATGACATGGTTCTAATCTGGCTTTCTGTGCAGTCCTCCAGCCTTAATTTATCCTTCAGTATCTGGGGAACGGCTGTTGTTACGCTCGATTTTTATTGTGGCTGCTTCCTCCTAATGAGCCGTAACGAAGAGACCATGATACGCAAGGTCTTGATGAGACGCGTTGCTGTCGTCCGTAAAAGCATTCTGAAAATACGTCTACACTACAGTAAAACATGTCATAAATAAACTCACGCTGGGAACTTATCGGATACATATCACAAACCGGTTGAAAACAAGTCATCGACCGGAAGCGGCGAACGAATATTTTGGCAAATACTAGATAAGTTTATGATGCAGTAGCGAGGACCACCACTAAGTTGTTGACTTGTAGTAAACATGTTAATGATATGTATGCGATGAGGTCCCGACTTATATTGGTGACATGTTTTACTGCAGTGTGGACGTACCCTTAAACGTCCAACTGAAACACATTATTATTATTATTATTATTATTATTATTATTATTATTATTATTATTATTATTATTATTCAGGAGATGAACCCTATTCATATGGAACAAGCCCACAGGGGCCATTGACTTGAAATTCAAGCTTCCAAAGAATATGGTGTTCATTCGAAAGATTACCGCCATTTTGCCATACCGAGGCGATACTAAAACCATACTCAGTCGATTCCTGTTCATTATGATCCTCAAGCTATGAACCAGCAGCAACCCAGCCTGCAATCCAAAATACCTTATGCAGTAAAAACTGTACTGAATGTCGTAGGTATAGTGAAGCATCTATATCTTATGCGGTGCACTGTAGGCATTACTTAAGGTTTTTTGCTGCGTTCACTTCAACCCCTCTCATTCCTTTTACTAAACTCCGTTCATATTCTCTTCCTTCCATCTTATTCTCCACCCTCTCATAACAACTGATTCATAGTGCAGCTGCGACGTTTTCTTCCTGTTACAACTTTCACGCCTTTTTACTGTCAGTTTCCGTTTCAGCGCTGAATGACCTCACAGGTCACAGCGCTTGGCGTTTTGCCTAAATGCTAAATTCTATTCTGTTCTAAAGGAGTTTTAACACATATTTTATTTTTATTGCACAGTTTGTAACTTGCTGCCTTTTTTTTGTATAATGTCCGACTTATTTATACCCTGCGAAGGTCGACTGCTGTTGTTGATGATCTACAGTATATGTTTACTGTTTTATTTTTTCCTCATGATTATTCTACGTACTCTTATTCTCTTTTAATCCATTCAGTTATTGTTATTATTATTATTATTATTATTATTATTATTATTATTATTCGTAGTAGTAGTAGTAGTAGTAGTGGTGGTGGTAATAGTAGTAGTAGTAGTAGTAGTAGTAGTTGCAATTGCAGTTGCAGTTGCAGTATATTATACGTTTCCCTTGCATTGCCTGTTGTCACTGACAGGCAATGCTTCTTTATTGTGCGACTTACTGTGAATAATATTAAAAAGCGTTAGCCAAATCCGTCTATATTAGTATATGTAAACATCTGTTGTATCTTATATTATATTATTGTAGCTATTACATTTTTCCATGCAGCCAATGTATTTTTACTCTGTTGGACTTGTATTCTGTATTTGTAAATGACCATGAGATGAGGTAATGTTCATTATTGTTGTAAAATGATGATGATGATGATGATTATTATATATTATTATGATTAGCGTGACGGTATTTAAATAGTTTGGTAACCAGACATGTTAGGCAATCACGAGATTTTGGTTGTGGGCTTAAAAGTCTCTCTCCCACTCTGGATTTTGGTCATGGGTTCTGAATCTCTCTCTCTCTCTTCTCTCTCATTATTAGTATCAGCTTTCTCCGCTCCTTTTCTAAATTATTTGCCCTCCAAATCTTTTGCGATGTTTATCCCTTTTACTACTAATTTCCCGAAATTACCCGTACGCATTATAGGCTCTTAGTGGAAGCTGTTTTGTTACACTTTGGCCTAAGGAGGTTCGCCGACCCAGAGATCTGAAGAAAGCGTCTGCCAGTAAAACCTCTCGGGGCTCCTTCTCGCTCTTTTTCGGCTACCGATATTACTCTCCTGCCTTAACCACCCCACCCCACCCCACCCTCTCCCCCCATCCCCCAAAACTTTTATTTCCCCTCCACCTTGTAACCGGGAGGGGGACCTAGAGGCTAAATTACGGCGCTGGGTGGCTGGCTGGCTGGTTGCGACCGCCGACCAAACCCTCTCCACTAGAAATAAAAATAAAGAAAAAGGAAAAAAAATTCTGGCGTCTGCCACATCATAGAGGCCACATAAATATCAACGGACCGGAAACTTCCATACGGGAGAGCGACGGAAGGAGGCGATCGAGTCGGAAGTACACAGACTTCGATCCACTTGTGCGTGGGAATGGGCGACTGGATCCAATCCCCTCCCCTCCCCCCCCCGCCTTTTCTTCCGTAGCGTCGCCGCCAGATTTATAGCTTCCCACACATGTTTGTCTCATAAGGGTTTTCGCGCAATTAAGATGTCCGAGGGGGGAAAAAAAAAAAACCATCACCGGGAGACAGTTGGAGGCGATCTCGTCTCAAAAACGCGCGTGAGGGAAGAAAATCTGCAAAAATGGCGCGTTCCTCCCACCCGTTATGAAAGGATCTTTTGAAGACCTTCGGCGTTCTTATGAGTGGGTGGGGTTGTCAGAAATTCCAGCATTTTCCTGGTCATAAAGAATGGATGATCCCGTGGAGGGGTTAATGCCAGGTGCACTGTAGGCGCTACTTAGGTTCTGTGCAGCGTCCCTTCGGCTCCTAGCTGCAACCCCTTTCATTCCTTTTACTCTACCTCCATTCATATTCTTTCTTCCGGCTTACTTTACGTCCTCTTTTAACGATTGTTTCATGGTACCCCCGTCAGGTTTTCCTCCTGTTGCACCTTTTAAACCTCTTACTGAATTTTCCTTTTAGCGCTGAATGACCTCGCCAGGTTAGCGCTTATTATCGGCCTAAATTGGCATATTTCTGTCTATCTAAAGAATGGATGAGTGCATTTACCAGTGTCAACTAACTTTTGTTTTAATTGTTGAAATTATTAAGGATTTTATCATTACACCAACCCGTAAATTTATAGGAAGTGAAAACATCCACACAGGTAAGAGTTTGTGTAAATGGAAAGTTGAAATCAAAAGGTATGCTTATAAAACATTTTTTAACCATAGGTAAAATCTAACGGATATCTAAAAATATATGATCTCCTTTACTTTCTGAAGGTCATTTGCCGTAAATATAATGTCAGCCGGAAAACCTAAATGTTTATCATTACAAGGGTCTCTTGACATAAGTTAAGTATAGCTTAGTTTAACCAGGCCACTGAGCTGATTAACAGCTCTCCTAGGGCTGGACCGAAGGATTAGATTTATTTTACGTGGCTAAGAACCAGTTGGTTACCTAGCGACGTACAGCTTATTGTGGAATCCGAACCACATT
>NC_089765.1:6328375-6330875 GCF_040412425.1 Macrobrachium rosenbergii | reverse complement strand
GGTATGACTTACTCACCAACAAGACGGGAGGATTGTATTTTGCAAATCCAATAATTGGATGCTTGTTGCCTAGTAATACAATAATGCTTATTACTACTAGGCCTTGCCTTCTATTGATGGTTTTATCTAGCTGACGGGTAATGAAGATTTCCTGTAAGAGTTATTGTCGTATTTAGATTCACTAATTCCTTAGAAATCTGCGGGAAGTACGTGCTCTCTTCACCAAGCATCAGGGCTATACACAAACCCTCAAAATAAAATAGTTTAGTTAATAATAGGTAGAATAGTATATTGCTCAAATAACGATAATCAAATTTTGCTGGTATGCCTTCGTTGGGCCACCTTCCAGTTGGAAACTTCAGGCAATCTGCCGAGAATAGATTTTATTGTAATGTCTCACTTACAGGGGAAGAAATCGATCATCTAACGTCCACCGTAACAATGACTCCGGCGTGTTTACAACTTTGGCTTCATTTGTCGTGGGAGATTTCCGGATGCTTATGTGATCATTCATTTTTAAGCCCCGTCTCTCGGTCGCGATTCGACAACAGAAAGTGTTCTATTGAATAACAAGATTGTTATTTTCTTTTAAAATGGTCCGCAACGATTTCGCGTCCCAAGAGAACTCTACGACATTGGAAGATTGATCTAATTGCAGGTCGTAGCGAATGACGGACTGTAATTGTGCACTTGAGCCATTTTTAGGGGCGATTTATTCGGCGTAGTAAATATGTCTCGTCTTCAATTACGACTTCGGAAAAAATGCCGGCGTTGCCGTTCGAATCTCACAAGAATTTTCAGGGAATCTTTTTTTTTCTAATAGTTTGTCACATTTTCCCGTGAAGGGACTTTGTCATTAACTGTTGTTCTTTGCAATTAGCAATATCACGCTTGACAAGTGGCGTGGACTGTGTGGGTTTCCTTTCTATTGGGTTTAGAAGTCTGCTACGATTTTTCTGTCATATTTCGGTAATGTACCGCGGATACAAAACAGTTCTCGTACCTTTTATATGTTATTGACGACATTTCCTCTTGAAATTACATACCAAAGTCCAAATATAAAATCACTCTTATATGATTTTTTGTCATGCGTGTTATCTGATTTTATACTCGTTTCTATAATTTTTTTTATGACCCATTCTGTGAAGAATACCAATACATCCTCATTTGTTCTTTCCAAATCGTCTTCCTCGAATTACTTGCCATTCAGCTTCGTTTAGCGGTCCCCCTCTCCCCCCAATACTGTTCAACGACATCTGGCTCAGCCCTCTTTCGCGGAAGTCTTATATGAGCGCTTTGATAGCACGATATCAGTCATATTTCATTCGCGGAGTTCTCGACGGACATTTTCCATTATTTTTCTAAAGAGGTTGTCAGTGGCCATCAAGAAGGCAAAGAGAATCCTCGAAATGGATGTCCATTGTTATTAAATGCTTTATTATCCCGCACAACTGCAATTATGTCGGATTTTCACGGATGTCATCCCTCAGTCGCGATTGGGAAAAAAAAAGTGGCAACGCTACTGGTTGAAAGCTGCTGTTGCCTGCTGGGTTACAGAGGAGCTTTCCATAAATGTGATTGGCGTACTCTGAAGAAGCCTTCAGTGCCTCTTTTGAGAGTGTATATGAACCGCTAGGTGCGTTTTGTGTTGATACTTATTTTTTCTTATTTCACTTTTCACCTCAAGGCTTTTTCATTCTCCGGTCATCACTGAAGCTCTTTGTGTATACATATGTGTGTATGTAAGAGAGAGAGAGAGAGAGATCTGTTTGACGTAAATCTAAAGGATAATATTATTGTGGATACATGTAAATAAAGTAGGTCTTAAAATGATAATATATTTTCCCTCTCCTTAGAGAATTTAAGTAGAGGATTTTATTTGTGCTCTCTTGGTGGTGGCATAGAATCTGTGTTAATTCTTCTCCTTTTCGCTAATCAGATTTGGTTTTGTCATTGTGATATATATATATATATATATATATATATATATATATGTGTGTGTGTGTGTGTGTGTGTGTGTGTGTATGTGTATGTATGTAAACTGAATCACTGAAAATATGGAAAGTGTTGAATATATAAATAAAGCCAATGCCACGAAGGAAAGAGAAACAATGGATTGGCGCTTGTAAAGGACAGTAAGTGAAAAGGCCTAGCAGCACTCTGTGGTTTCTCTTTCCTTCGTGGCATTGCTTTATATATATATATATATATATATATATATATATATATATATATATATATATATATATATATATATATAATATGTTAGTGCCACAAATTAATTGCAATGGTTACAAACGTGGACATTAGCAGAGGCAGTAAAAAGTTGTGGCAGGTGCAAGGAGGAACCAGAGTGTTTTTAGATGGTTTGGTCCTGCGGAAAGAATGGAGGGTGAAAAGAGAATACAATACGGAATCATTAGAAGGTGGGAGGAGGGAAGAAGCTTTAAGAGGGCCTGGATAGGTGGCATGAAATAAATATTGGAAAGCTGGGGCCTCA
>NC_089765.1:6323375-6325875 GCF_040412425.1 Macrobrachium rosenbergii | reverse complement strand
ATCCGTTTATATAATGTTTACAGATCACAAGTTCCGTGATCATCATAAATAATAACGATACTAGCAATCATAAGAACGATAACTAGAAATAATACGTAAAGTTATATGAATAACAGAAAAGACGGTGCTGCCTGGGCCATTTTTTTTTTTCATCCTTGCGAATGATAATATTAACAGCGGATATAAAACGGAGTGTATGATTTAGAAGTTTAATTTATTTCACGAACTGTATTCGCATCTCACGTACGAAGGGAAAAATACATTACGTTAGACCGCCCTGTCAATCAATCAACTCTTGGCACGATTTCATGCCGTGATGGCAATGGCATCGTCCCTTAAACGAGTAGTTGCACGGTATTACAGTGCTCCGATTTTTCCTTTTTTTTATCTCCTAACCTAAAGATGATACGAATCTCATGAAGAGTCATGTTGCGATTGGTGGGATGAAACTTTGTTCAAACAGAGATCATCATCCATCTGTTATAATTACTGCGTCTGAATGACAGAATGCGTTTGCAAACTGTCTGGATGGAATTACGGTCGACGCAAATAGTGTAATTCACTGTGATTGACTTTCGCGGCCAGGATAAGTTGTTTGATTGATGATTGCTGGAAGAGAAAAAATGGGACAATTGCATATTTACAAAAGGAATTGCCAGATGGAATAATGAGTGATTCGAGTAATGGATGTTGTCCCAAGGTATTATTTGGTTTATTTAGGAAGTTTATGAAAAAATAAGTTTTGGCCTTACAGTTTCATACGTTGTTTCTGCATTTGTTTATTTACGCTAATTTTCTGCATTTGTTTATTTACGTTAATCTCGTTTATTTGTTTTAGTCGTGTAAATACTTTGACTTATTCCTGGTAGCATAGTTATGAATTAGATTGCTGGTTACATTATGTCTGGTAGATTTTGAGTGGCAGTTTTTACATAATTTCACACACGTTAGTTACAGTTTTAACTAATTTTCCAGATCTCTCTCTCTCTCTCTCTCTCTCTCTCTCTCTCTCTCTCTCTCTCTCTCTCTCTCTCTCTCTCTCTGATTGAATAATTTGAAGACTGAATATCGGCAAGTCATTGTGGTTGTGAATTGGTGTTATGTGTTTTAGTAAGCGACCCCTTTTCCAAGACAAGCATTCCTCCCCTCCACTCCCTCGTATTATTTGAAATTTCTCAGCTATTATAAATGTTGCAAACCACCCACTATGGTTTGTGTGCAGTGTGTGCGCGCGCGCGCGCCTGTTTGGTTTTTGGGGGGGGTTGCACAGCCCACTTTCTTGTGTTTAAAGCACGTCCTGATGAATAATTAATGGCAGGGATTCCCTTTTTTACCTTTCAAAAAATGGCCCATTTATTATCGTTTAACGAAAACCCCCAGATTTTCCATCTGTCGTTACCGAAATTTGTGGGAATTCCCGTCTGTGATTTTCCCACAGAACCTTAACATTTTAAGTCGCTTTTGACAACAGTTGTTGGAGAAACAACATCTCTCCCATTTATTATCTGTTTTCTCTCGATCGCCGGGAAGGCTAAGAGCCAGGGGCTCCCCCCCCCTCCCTCCTACTGCCCCTCCCGGGACTGGGCACTTTACCCCCAAGGCGGGGTTAGAGGGTGGGGGAGTAGGGGAGTTGGCCCTTGTGGAAATTGGTCGTTTTTACTAACTGCCATAGGGTTTGAATGACCGCTGATTTTGCGGTGACGCTTCTGCTGTTCCAAGTATAGGCAGTATTAACTCTGGAAGTAGATCTATAAAGACACGAGTAATATTGGTTTTGACTTTGTTAGACAAGGGCTTTACTGATTGTTAGCCTTATGCTTTCTTTCTGAAGGCGTTGTGGCCTGGAAATTGCTGGTTGATTTACAGTACATTTTGAAAGAGGCTGGAAATGCTTCCAGTGCCTGCTTAGATCTACGAAAGTGGTTTATTATTGAGACATTGCCAAAACCGAATATCTTGTTGTATTTTCTTACAGGCTTATGGTCACTATTATTTTATTAGTGCTTATGTTATTTCGCTTTTTTGTAAGATACTTAAGATTTCTGTTATTGCCACAAAATTACTTGAGAGGTTGCGGTAACAGCGTGTGTGTGCGCGCGCGCGCCTCTCGCCCAAGAGGCTTCTTTCATAAGGAACACTTGATTTAAAATATAGGTACGGTTTTCAAGACTCGGAATATAATACTTTTTGTTTTGTTCCACTAATTTCATGGCAAAATAACGCCAAAGGGAAGTAACGACAATGACAAAAGGTTTGAATTTGCAATGTATGAACACGATCACCATGATTTTAAAAAAAAAAATTTATATTTTTGACAAGCGAAATATTAGTAGAAAAAAAAAGCCCACTGCTAACTTCAGCTGCACATCATGCTGCTGTAGTTAGCTTTGAATCTCTTGGATAGGGTGAAGTGCAGATTTTAGGTCTAAGAAGACAGGATTCCGCTGGGTATGGTTAATCAGTTTGAAAATCTTGTCAGCCACCATTTTCCCATAAATCA
>NC_089765.1:6270875-6320875 GCF_040412425.1 Macrobrachium rosenbergii | reverse complement strand
AATATATAGGACTGTGAGTTTATGTTTGACCTGCACAATCCAGTAATGAAGTCAGTTGTACACTGAGGACAAGAGCAACGTCAGAATCATAATTAGTGAACAGAGGTCAAAAAGGATTTTAATCTTGCCAACAGATGTTATGTTGGCCGTGCTCGATCTGCTAATAAAGTCAATATGTATGGTGAGATCAGGGTCTTATTTAGAGGTCGAAGGTTAAATAGGAATGTGACATAGGTAAAATCTTTCGAATTATGCCCAATGGACACTCCATATTGGCATTCATAATCAACTAATGGAGACGATGGACAGAGGTGGTTAAGGTCAAGACCCTAGTAAGAGGTGAAAGGTAAAATCAGAATTTAACCTGGGACATGACTTTTAAAGTAAAAGAGATGGACACGTCGAATTTTGCATTCCAAAATCCGCCAAGAATGCCTGTGTACTGCATAGGCTGAAGGTCAGTAGGTAGAAGGGATATGAGTTTTGCCTCGAGTATTAAGCTAAATTATGTGAGATCTATATTTCATAATTACTGTTTATAATTCACTAATGATGTATACAAAGTAGAGACTAAATTTAACAAACACACTTCAGTAATTAAGCTGATATGTAGAATTAGCTCAAGAACTAAATGCATGCATAACTGCTGAGCTGTCAAAGGTCAGATAACAGTTTAAACTTGGCTATATCAAGTGAATCCTACGAGGTTGAGACTCCATATTTGGCATGCATAATTCACAAATGGTTCTGATGTACAGTATTTGGTCTAGGGCAAGTGAATCCTACGAGGTTGAGACTCCATATTTGGCATGCATAATTCACAAATGGTCCTGATGTACAGTATTTGGTCTAGGGCAAGTCCGAGGTCATACTTAGGGGTCAAAGGTCAAATTAGAATTTAAATTTGAACAAAACTTTTGAATAATACGGCATAAACATTTTGTGTTATTGATTTCAGTGAGCAAATTGCAGTCGAGGTCAAAGCCATATTCAAAGGTCAAATATAAATTTAGCCCAAGCTATAACTTTCGAGGCATTAAAGGTAGAGGTTCATATTTGGCAAGTATAATACACAGATGAAGTCGATGTGCAGAGTGATGTTCAGGTTTAAGCTCTTAATTAGAGATTAAAACGGTGAATTTTCCAGTAAAGGAAATGAGATGAAGGTCGAGGTCAAACTTACAAGTCAAAATGGCCAGTAAGAATATACCTTTATTCATAACTTTTTACTGAATTAAATAGAAACTTCATATTTGTCTCGCGGAACAGTGTCAGTGTGCAGAGGTCAAGGTGGAAGGTAAACAGAGGTTTGACCTCTGTTACAGAAAATCATGGTAATTTTAGCTACACCTGGTAGTCAGCAAGTGTTTTATATAATATATATATATATATATATATATATATATATATATATATATATATATATATATACATACATATATATATATATATATATATATATATATATATATATATATTTATATATATATATATATATATATATATATATATATATATATATATATATATATATATATATATATATATATGAAACTGTTGTTGAATTATGTTTTCTTGGAGCCATAAACTACACACACACACACACATATATGTATGTATGTATGTATATGTATATATATATATATATATATATATATATATATATATATATATATATATAATATATATACATGTATGAATACTGTATAAACTTAAAATATCAGGAATATCTCAATAGTAAAGTCAGCCTTCCGTTAAAATTTCAATAAGACGAAAAATGCTTCTCGCTAGCAAGCGAAAGCTCACAGTTTTGTGAAATTACTTCCGAGAGACTGACGCTAACTTGGACTCATTTCTCTAGATTACCACACAAGAAACAAAGAGGTCGACACCTGGAGAATTTGCGCTGACGTTGTAAGTTCCCGACATTGATTCCTATAACGAACATGATAGAGAGTTTGCAAGCACAGTTGAGTGACCTTACACAGTTATGGATAAGTGTGTATTCTTATTGTCTTGCGGTCTAGTAATACCTTAAGGTGCGAAACAGAAGCATAAAATAGAGTGAGAGGAAAAGATTAAGAAGCTTTCGGAATTCGGTCACCAGTAATAAATTTTACTTGTCTGGTGTGAGATCAATTCAATTAGAGAGAGAGAGAGAGAGAGGCGTAAACGCTCGATAATTTATCTTTAGTGATGCAAGCTTCATCCCTCAGTAGGCAGACGGAAATCTATTCTTTCAACTATTGTAGAGAGAGGGAGAGGCGTAAACGCTCAATAATTCATCCTTCGTGATGCAAGTTTCATTCTCCAGTAGGCAAACGGAAATGTTTTCTTTTAACTATTGTATATCATCAGCTGGCCTAATTAAACTTGCAAGTATTTACTTATATTTTATCACTGTTCATGTCGATTCTTTCAGGACTAACGCGCATTCACTCTGCGGTACTTCCGCGCCGTATTTGACATGAACACTCCAAAATTCTCTCTCTCTCTCTCTCTCTCTCTCTCTCTCTCTCTCTCTGTCAGCATATTCATTGACGATGGATATATTTTTACTTCAGATAAATACTTCTCAATTCCAGATATATGTACGTATAAGCTAAATAAAATCTTATTGCATTTAAAATGGGATCTCTCTCTCTCTCTCTCTCTCTCTCTCTCTCTCTCTCTCTCTCTCTCTCTCTCTCAGCGTTCAATTGCAAAAAAAAAAAAATGTCAATGGATATCTATTTTACCTTAGATAACTGCTTCAGGATTGGATATATACTGTATGTACGTATAAGCCGAAATAAAATCTCATTTCATTTAACATGGGATGTTTCTGTTAGTTTCACCCCCTCTGCCGTGAGTGGTTATCAGTGCCACCGTTTATTTTCCCATTAGATTCAAGGTTATCAGTATGTATATATATATATATATATATATATATATATATATATATATATATATATATATACATACAGTATATATATATATATATATATATATATATATATATATATATATATATTTCTTTTTAATGAAATATGTACAGTACACATCCTTTCGTGTTATCAGGAGAGTTTTTAAAAGTATTTTTTTTTATTTTGCACTACTGTTTCCCTTAAATGCAACAGCTACAATATGCGTCCTTTAGTATTGTCACGACAGAGTAAATTTTAATTTTTTTTTTAATTTCAACTATTTTCTTAAATACAGCATATACAATACACATCCTTTGACATTGTCAGGAGAGTTTTTTATTTTTTTGTCATGTTCTCTATTATTTTTCTTAAAGTGCCACATCTACACTACACATCCTTTGGTATTGTCAAGAGAGTTTTTGAATTTTTTTCATTTTTCTATTATTTTTCTTAAATGCAACATCTACAACACACACCCTTTGTTATTATCAGGAGAGTTTTTAATAGGTTTTTCTATTTTTACTATTATTCTTTAATGCAACATCTACATTACACATCCTTTGGTATTGTCAGTAGGGTTTTTGAATTTTTTTATTTTCTCTATTATTTTTCTTAAATGCAACATCTACAATACACATCCTTTGGTATTGTCATGAGAATTTTTTATTTTTTTTTTTTTCTCTATTATTTTTCTTAAATGCAACATCTACAATACACGTCCTTTGGTATTGTCAGGAGAATTTTTGAATTTTTTTCATTTTCTATATTATTTTTCTTAAGTGCAACATCTACAATACACATCCTTTGGTATTGTCAGGAGAATTTTTTTTTTATTTTTTTATTTTCTATATTATTTTTCTCAAATGCAACATCTACAATACAAATCCTTTGGTATTGTCAGGAGAGATTTTGAATTTTTTTTTAATTTTCTCTATTGTTTTTCTTAAATGCAACATCTACAATACCATACAGGAGAGGTTTTGATTTTTTTTTTTCAATATTATTTTTCTTCAATGCTACATCTACAATACACATCCTTTGTTATTATCAGGAGAGTTTTTAATGTTTTTCTGATTTTTACTATTATTCTTTGATGCATCATCTACCTTACTCATCCTTTGGTATTGTCAGGAGAGTTTAAAATATTTTTTCTTTCACTTTCAATATTATTTTTCTCAAGTGCAACTTCAACAATACACATCCTTAGGTATTGTCAGGAGAGAGTTTTAATTTTTTTCATTTTCACTATTTCTCTTGAATGCAACTCAACAATACACATCCTTTGGTATTGCATGGAAAGTTTTTAATTTGTTTTTCATTTTCACTATTATTTCTCTTGAATGCAACTCAACAATACACATCCTTTGGTATTGCATGGAAAGTTTTTAATTTGTTTTTCATTTTCACTATTATTTCTCTTGAATGCAACTCAACAATACACATCCTTTGGTAGGCAGGAGAGTTTTTTAATTTTTTGTCATTTTCACTATTATTTTTCGTGAATGCAGCTGAACAATACACATCCTTTGGTGTTGTCAGGTGAATTTTTAATTTGTTTTTCATTGTCACTGTTATTTTTCTTGAATGCAACTCAACAATACACGTCCTTTGGTATAGTCAGAAGAGTTTTTATTTTTTTTTTTTTTTCTCAATTATTTTTTCTTGATTGCAACTCAACAATACACATCCTTCGTTATTGTCAGGAGAGTTTTTAAATTTTTATTTATTTACACTATTATTTTTCTTGAATGCAACTGAACAATACACATCCTTTGGTAATGTCAGGAAAGTTTTTAATTTATTTTAATTTTCACTACTGTTTTTCTTGAATGCAACTCAACAATACACATCCTTTGGTATTGTCAGGAGAGTTTTTAATTTTTTTTTTATTTTCACTTATTTTTCCTGAACGCAACTGAACGATACACATCCTTTGTAATGTCAGGAGAGTTTAATTTTTTTTTTTTTCATTTTCGGTATTATTTTTCTTGAATACAACTCAACAATACACATCCTTCGGTATTGTCAAGGGAGCTTTTAAATTTTCTTTTTTTTATTTTCACTATTATTTTTTTTTGAGTGCAACTTCGACAGTACACATCCTTTGGTATTGTCAGGAGAGTTTTTAATTTTTTTTTTTATTTTCACTGTTATTTCTCTTAAATGCAACATCTCCAATACACAGCCTTTGTTATTATCAGGAGAGTTTTAAGTTTTCAGCATCGGGGCTTCAAGTAATTAAGCCGATGGGGGTTATTTTTAAAAAGATTGCTGTATGTTATTGCATCTAAGTTTTTGTGGTTCATTTTCCTCTCTTGTTATTCCCAAAAACAATCTTTTTAGATTTTCCCATTGTATTGTGTAATCCAATATCAGGATATTTTAATTTCTAGTTTAAATTATTCCATATTACATGAATTTCCATATAAATAGATTCAGGGTTACTCGTATGCTCTTAGCAACATTGAATTAATGCTAAACTTCATTGTTTTTGGCTCAGTTACAAATGCGCATTTGCTGAAACATTTGTGGGTTTTCTGTATACACTAAAACCAGTTTTTACTTTTATGTATAGCCTAAAGCTGGTATTTTTTTAATGAACAGTATATCAAGCAATATTATTCCAGGAAATGTGTTATTGATTATTTACATTAACGACATTTGTATATGACCTGGAAAAAAATGTAAGCTCCTTCTTTGATATATTAAATGAACTGGTGTCTCTGATCAAATTTACTATGGATATGGAAAAAGATTTTGGCCTATCCTTTCTAGACTGGCTGTTACGCAGAAGTGATTTAGTGCTTAAAGAGAACCCACCAATATTTCTGCATATTTTTTCATATTTGCAGTTTGCTTATTGAATAACAGACTATGTCAATACGAGTAACGACAAACGTAGTCAGTTTCCCTTCGCAAAGATCTGCTGCCATTGTGTTTGATTGTTCCTTATGCTAGATGCGACTCTGTTTTCAACCGAATTGAAATGCCATTAGTAATTATGCTACATAAATCTAGAAATATATTTTCTAACGACAGTTTACTTAAAAAATGTAAAATTAGCAGGAAAAATTTAAGATATATTATATTAAATGTGTTTTCCTTTACGTTAAATTTTTCTTATTTCCTTATCTATATTTGCGAAAGGTTACTTTTGTACATACCTTGTTTTATAATAACCTTTTTCAATTAAGATTATTACGCAGAAATTGAGTTTGTGAGCTCATTCTCGTAAATTGAGTTTTTTTTTTTTTTTTTTTTTTTGTGGTTCCTCTGAGGAGTGATTTTCACCTTTCCCCAGTGCACGCTCGTCTGGCAGAAAGTCGGGATGTATTGAGTTTTGGTGGTTTACGGGGGCGCGGGTCAGTATTGTCCGACCTTAGTTTTTGGGTGGAAGATCCAAGTTCATCAACTTTGCGGTAGTGCTTTTGCCTTGGTGTTTTCCCTCTCGCCTCGCTGCCTCGCCCTAAGGCCATGAAACTGCGGTCATCGTGCGGTATTGCAAGTGACCCTCGGTGTGCACGTTCCCAGATTTCAGGCCTCGTAATTGGACGGGGGTTCCCACGCCCCGCGCTACAGGTCGCCGGGTTTCCAACTTTCCGTAAAGCCTTGACCGCCCGCTTCCTTCCCTCCAGAAGTGAGCGCCTGCCACCGCTGCTGCCGACGCCGGAAGGCCTTCCTCAACTCTCCCTACAACACCTCCTCCTCCTCCTCCCCGGTTCCCTCAACCCTCTCCTTCCCGCCCTGTTCCTTCCTTTCACCCTTCGTGCCTCCTTCCTTCCTCTGTTTTATATTATTTAATTAATGAACTGGAGTACACCAGGAAGATATTTTGTCTTGAAAGCTCGAATGCTGTCGTCTTGGCACGTGAATAATAAACAGGGATTTTAAGAAAAAGTCTTGATTTTGCATTATCTCTCATCAGTAATTCCCATTCATTTGTTAAAAGCCAGATTTACAGACGGTGAGTGAAATCGTGCATGCAAAAATGGTGTCGGCAAGCAAAAAGCTGAGTGGGGGAGAGGGAATTGTAAAGAAGTGGGCGTCAGTGGCGGAGTGATGTGTAAGGGGGTACTGAGGTGGCCCCCCACGTACCATGCACGAATAAACAACAATTGAGGATCTCAACTTTTGACTCGCCATCTACCACTCATGACAGTTTCCCTTGACCCCGCCCACAAAGTCGAAAGTTTGTTGCTTCTGCTCTTTTTTCTTTTTTCTTCTTTTTAACTTGTCCGGATGGGTTAGCCAGGCTTTACGGGAGCTTCCGGTCCTTAAATTGAGCGATCGTTTCGGAACGTTATCGCTCAGGCGTCGCTTTTATTTCTCTGATTGGCTAAGATGTTTGAAGAACAGATTGGTATTTTTGCCATTCAGTCCTACTCCTTCAACTTCCACCTCAAGATTTTGTAGACTTGAGCAGCTTTCATTATGTTTCCCCAGTAAACATGGTTCTTTGAGATAACAGTCAGCGAATTGTGAAAGGTCGCCGAAGCTCTGCTGGAAACCCTCATAATCTTTCCAAAGTTCGGTTGCTTTTCCAGGGCTGGCATGGAACAAGATCCTATGGGAATTTTTGGTTAGGAGTTCCCACGATCTTTGTTCAGTTTTAGTAGCAATTTCTTGGATTACTTCGTGAGGTCGACGCAGAAAAAGGTGAAGCAGTCTGCAGAAATGCACAATTTTCCCTCAATTTGAGAATTTCGTTCGTTTTGTGCTCTGTGCTCTATGCGGTTGGGGATTCGCTTATGGGTTTTTCCGGGACCTTTGGATAAATTTCATATTTTCTCAAGTATTTATTTGTCAATTTTTATTAGTGGAGAGGAATTTTTTTCTATGAAGACCCATCGGGAATGAAATAAGTGTAATATACCTATATATATTTTATATATATAAATATATATATTATATATTTATATATGTAGTATATATACATATATATACTCTATATGTGTGTATATATGTATGTATACACACATACACACACATATATATATATTATATATATTCGTGTTTGCATACTTTGATGACAGTCATACGATTACTGTAATTAAGTAGACTTGGCTTTTGTCATACTTGAATAGGTGATAATATTCTATAGAGTGAACGCATGTTTGCTTTCATGTAAAAGCAACAAATAATTCTTTTTGACATTGTAGCAAAGTTTTGCATACCCGACGCGGATGTGAAATGTATGTCTTTCCCGGAAAAAAAGTAGTTGGGTACTCGAAAGTCCAACGGTGGATGGCAGTCAAGGAATTACAACATACACACTATGTATATATATATATATACACACACATATACGTACATATACTTATACATATATATACATATACATAATGTATGTATGCGTGTGTGTGTATTATTTTCGTTTGAGCGCTTGTCCGTAAAACATATAATTTCCACTGTGTTATCGGCTGCGCCCCAAGTGTTTTAAGTCAACCCAAGGAGACCGGGAACCTCTGGTGATCTTTCACGAAGCAGCCAGCGCTGAAGTGTATTTATCCCTCGTCCAACCCATGTGGCATGTAACAAAGAAGAAATAACTTTATAGCTTAAAGCTACGATGATGTAGTGACCAAAATTAGGGAATCTGAGAAGGAACTGCGTGCAATCTTCGTTGAGAAGTGTTTTGTGTGTATGTGTGTGTGTGTGTTCAAAATAGCAAAATGAAAAATAGTGAAAGGAAGAAAATGATTAATGGTTTTTTCTTTGTGTTCAAGATAGCAAAATAAAAAATAGTAACAGGAAGAAAATTATTAATGGTTTTTTTCATTGTGTTCAAATACCAAAATGAAAACAGTGAAAGGAAAAAATGATCATATTTTGAGTAAAGAAAGAATGCATAATGGAAATGACCAAATTGAAGTATAATATTGCGAATTTCAAAATACTCTTGATTAGTAGCAGAGATGAAATTAGCGCTTGAATGTTTTGAGTAAAAAATGTTGAGGAGAAAATTGAAAATACGGATATGCAAAAAAAGAAGAATTTGCTAATCCAAAGATGATCATCAAAAGCAAGATAAAGCGGCAAATGGAAAAAGTAGCCCATTTCGTGTAAAAAGTAAGATAGTGTCGTGTGAAATATATAGCAGTAACTGGATAGAAGGGTTTTCGTTGGAAAACAAAATATGGTTGATCTGGAGAAAAATAGTTTCTAGTCAAAATACATTAATTTAATGAAGAAGAAAAATGTCTAGTTAAGTACCTAAACTTTGTCTTCTAGCAAAACTAAAGCTTCCCGAAGATCTGAGGAGTAGCAGTTGTAAAAACAAGTAAAAAATGTGTCGAAGTTTCTTCGGCGCAATCGAGTTTTCTGTACAGCGTATAAGTAGGGCCACCGAAAATAGATCTCTTTCGGTGGTCTCGGTATAATGCTGTATGAGGCGCGGCCCGTGAAACTTTAACCACGGCCCGGTGGTGGCCTGTCCTGTATCGTTGCCAGACGCACGGTTATGGCTAGCTTTAACCTTAAGTAAAATAAAAATTACAGAGGCTAGAGGGCTGCAATTTGGTATGTTTGATGATTGGAGGGTTGATGATCAATACACCAATTTGCAGCCCTCTAGCCTCAGTAGTTTTAAGATCTAAGTGCGGACGGCAGACAAAGCCGGCACAATAGTTTTCTATTACAGAAAACTAATAAAAAGTAATAATGGAAAAAGTAACAGACTGATTAATAAGAGGATATCCAAATTTGAAGTCAGAAAGCAAAACCTATTGTAATGGCATAAAAAAAAAAGATTCACTTATCAAGAGATCAGAAAGTGTCAGGGGCCAGCCCCTAAATGCTGCAAATGACAGAAGGCAGTATCCTATCGAGTTGTCCCATCGCACCCTGGTGACTGAAGTCTATATACTGACGAAGCGTATTGTTCCGTCATTCATACGGGGATACTATTTTCGAAGGAACTGAGGAGCGCTCCTTGGGAAATCGTGGCGGGGCTAAGGGATTTGCTAAAAAGTAGCTGTTCCTGATTTTGGTGGTTTATTGTGGGTACTCTTATTCATTTTGACTGGAGTCTTCATCTCTCACAGCCGTTAATTCTTTTTGTTTTTTTTTCTTTCAGTATTTTCAGATCTGGGCCAGTGTCGTGACCTTTGTAACAGGGCCTTTCATGATCTTGGGGTTTGACATCCTTTGCCTGTGGGTGCACTAAAGCCCACTTTCCTTTTAGTTGTGTGTTATGCTCTTCAGTCATTTATTTGTTGTCATCTCTATTAATGAGTTATTTTAACTTCATTTATTGGTTTTGTTCTAAAATACGAATTAAATTTTTGGAGCATGCGGAATAGGGAGATAGGGTTACGCATCAGTAATTTTACCTCCTAAATTTAGTCCCGCCGATCTTTATCTGATATTCAGTGTTACTTGGGGGCTCCAGGGGGAGCGAAACCCCCCCTTCCCCGCCCATGTCAGGGCACGGCGCCCCAAGTCAGGTTAGAATGGCACTGTCTCGTTATGTCAGGGCACGACGCTCCATTCTAGGTTAGGTTACTTGGTGGAGTTCAGTTCTCCCCGCCATCCCACGGCAAGGTCAGGACTCGGCGCCCGAAATCAGGTTAGGAAGGTAAGGTCTGGTTAGGTCAGATACAGCATTCTAGGAAAGGTTACGTTTGGCCAATTTTCACGTCTGATTTCTCGTGCCTAACCCAGTCTCCCTACTCTGCAACCGCTCCAATTTTTTGCTTAATATTCAGTATGTATAAACATGCACACACACAGACACATATATATGCAGTATACACACACACACACACACACACACATATATATATATATATATATATATATATATATATATATATATATATATATATATATATATATATATTTATATATATATATATATATATATATATATATATATATATATATATTTATATATATATATATATATATATATATATATATATATACTGTATATATATATATATTCTGTGTGTCTGTGTCCGTGTGTACGTATATCTGTATGTAAAGTCTTAATTATTCTTTTCCTTTTTACTTTCTGCACAAAATCACTGTCTTTTGGCATGCTCCATAACCGTATATTCTGACTGCTTTAAAAACACCGAAGTAATGAGCAATTCCCCGGCACAAAGCTGGATTATTAGTCAACATGTAGACCTCGGTTTCATGAAAAATAAAATCGCTGTTGAAATAAACGAAGTTTATCTGTCATGGAAACGAGCTTCTTTGTGTTATCCCCTCCTGAAGTGATGATTTTTCGCTTTGTAATTTCTGATTACCAGTATTACCGATCTTTTGGATGTCTAACGAAATTTCATTTGAATTAGAAATGCCTTAAACATAACCGTGCAATATTTTTTTCGCATTTTTAAAAAGACAGATAGAGTTTTTCGTTTAATAGTTTCGGTTCACGCAACGTCATCATTACTAAGCAGAAAACAGCTTTACCATGTGCGTGCGTGTGTGTGAATGTTTAAGTGTGTGTGTGTGTTTAAGTGTGTATTATAGATAGAAAGATATCACTTGTGTATGTTTTGTTTAATGAATACTTGTAAGACTCATTTAGATATGAAACGACTGCCTCCCAGATATTCCAGACTGGAACGGTCCTGAGACAGCCGCCATTCGTCGTGATATTTCAGAAAGTGAATCATCCCCAGCCTAGTCTCTTCGGATGCCTTTTGAAAACAGTTGTTTGCATAATGAAATAAGATAGCATTAGCTAAATATTCTCAGAGGGAGACGTTGTGCCGAAAGATATTTATCGTTGCATCCACTGGAAGTTATTTCCTGGGGAGGAACAAAAAAAAAAAAAGGATGAATTTTTTGTTGTTGTATTCGACTGAGCAAATCTTGAGCACGGCCTTTTCAGAAAAGATGGCAGGGTCGATACCGGTCTATTATTCGCCGTTCTGAGCGAATAAATGGCTCTCGTACCCCCGATATTCCCCGACGATAAGAACGATGAAATATGAAAAATGTTCGCCTCTCTGACATTTTTGGTTTCGCGGGATTACGGGAAGAGAGATCTGGGCCTTCATTATTAAAAAGAATAAAAAAAAAGAAACGTTTCAACTTTTTGATCTCCTGGTGGTATATATATATATATATATATATATATATATATATATATATATATATATATATATATATATATATATATATATATATATATATATATATATATATATATATATATATATTTGTTTTTAAATAACAAAGAATAAATGGGAATTCTGAATTTCTTGCAAGTTTTACGAGGCAACGTTGGTGGATATCAAATACCCTGATTATTGCTCAAGTGTAAGATCGCTGATGGAGCATCACGAGTGACTTTCTACTTTTACTAGCTTGAGAAATAACAGCACAGTACTCCAATAAACTTGAAGTAGGGTTTTCCTCCCTCTCTCTCGCTCTCTTGGGCATATGGTGAAAAAATTATTTACGTATGTATGTATATATTCATGCATACATACATTGTGTGTATATATATGTACTCATACATATATATATATATATATATATATATATATATATATATATATATATATATATATATATATATATATATATATATATAAAATTTACCATGGTCGTAGTAGAAGGGAGACTGATTTAGAAAGAAAGACACAAGAAGCGTAGTGAAACAAAATAGAAGGGTAGAGGGACATGTATGATTGCTGATCAAAGGTCTGGATATGAAAAGATCAAGGTTTTCATCGCAAAATGGAAGGAGATGTTTGTAAGGGAACGGAATGTACTGGAAATTTGGTAATCCAAAGTATATAAGAAAATTATCCATACTTAGATGTACTGAAAGAAAAAGTAAAATTTTATATAATTTAAGGATCAGCATCGATGGGATAACATTTTTAGTAAGGCGTCCAGTCCTGACAAATAAGTTTGACGGAGTAAGTAGATGCTGTACTTAGTGGAATGTATTAATCTAATAATCTCAAGGAAACTGAATTTAGATGATGAAATCAGGTGACAAAAGAAGATACGGAGTGGAAAAGTTCTTCAGTTTATTTGAAAGAAGAATCAGTGTTTTGTCGATTGATTTATTGGGTGTTTGAATTACTGCATATTCTTTACTTACAAGTATGTGCAGTTATTACACTAACACGTGTTGAGAGGTATTTACGTTTTACAGTTTCGTGATAGGAAAGACACCAGTGACTTGAAGATTGGGTGAAGGTAAAGTAAAATACTAAATGAAAAATTTCTCTCTCTCTCTCTCTCTCTCTCTCTCTCTCTCTATATATATATATATATATATATATATATATATATATATATATATATATATATATATATATATATATATATATGTATATGTGTGTATATATATAGACATGGTAATATTATGCATCTAAATGCGTATATTAATATATCCATTAGCGATCCTGGATCAATTGAAATTGTCTCACTAACAGTAAATCTCGAAGCAGAGCTCTCTGTTCTCATCGGAACAATAGCACATTTAGAGGGCACGAGAAATGGATAATAAAAGATGGAGAAATGAGAAACGAACGTAAAAGAAGGGAGGTCCTTTCGAAAGAGAATTAGCCTCTGCAGCGTTTTCATTCGGTCGTTGTCGTTGACCACTTGATCAGAGGGACCTTTGACCTTTCTGGGTCTCCTTTGTTGGCCAGTGACATTTTGCCTTCCGACCTTTAAATCATTCGGAAGGTTATTTTGACTCTTGACCCGCTGATTAACTGTCATTCAAGCTTCAGATCGCGATATGCAAAGTGGCTCGTCAAGCTTTTCCCGTTTTGTTTGTTTTTAGAAAGTCTTTATTGCGTTACGAGAGATTAAGGTTATTTTTTTACACATTTCTTTATTTATAAGTTGTTTGTATAGCTGCATCGCGTCTAGAGCTATTTTGAAAAGTCTTTTTTTTCTTCTTCTTCCCTAAGCTGTCTTAGTCTGGTTTTTATCGAGTGATCTCGTAAAACCTTGGGAATCTCTCTTTAATTGATGGTTATTGTATCCACGTTGAAATTATGTGGCACCTGAGTTCTTTGTGAAAGTATAGCTTCTTATCTCTCGTTGATTCTTTGTGAATAGAAGCTGGATGCTAGTTTGCTTATGTATATTTTTTTTATATGTTCCATGTGATATTTTTATTCAGTTCGAATTGACCAGATTGCTATCCAAAGAAAAAGTTTATTTGTTAATATTTGTCTCCACAAGATTAAATGGAACATATATATATATATATATATATATATATATATATATATATATATATATATATATATATATATATGGTTATATAATATATATATGCGTATTTGTGTTCTTGGTGTGTCTAAGGATCTTATTTACCTGTCGTTTAAAAATAGTATATATATATACTGTATATATATGTGTATATATATACGTATGTATGTATGTATATGTTTGTATTATAATATGGCAGATACAACTACCGAACATTGGCTATTGTAAAAGTTATATAGATTTTTCTGTGAAAAAAACAGTTGCTGTGATTTTGTGCTGACAGTTTTTTCAATACTGTTTTCATTCAGTGTTTACCGTGCCTTGCATTACACTGCTGCCTTGCTCCCAGCATGAGTAGTAATTATTTAAAACTTGCGGGTATGAAGAATAATTGAAGAGTTACATTCCCAATTCCTTTTTGCTTCTTTCCAAGTATGAAATCTATCAGTCTATTATATATCTGATATCTCTGTCTATCTGTCTCTGATGTTTCACCCTCCTACTTTGCATAAAGTTTGTAACTAACGTTAAGGTACGTTGATCCTGTTTAATATAGGGCAACTTACATTTCTTAAAAAAAAATGCCACCCGTGATCTGAATTTAACGCTGTAATTTTTAAAGCAGGCATCCGTGCATCTTGGTGTTCTTTGCAGAGTATATTTAAGCTGCTGCATAAACGTATGACTTATAATCCTCTCAAGAAAAAACAAAACACTGAAAGTATTGCAATAATCGTGTCAGCTAAATAACTTCGTATATGAGGTGAGTTTTTGATAACTGTAAGACTTTCACATGTAGCTCGAACAACACAGCGATATATTTTGATATCTTTCAGTGAATGTAAGAGAATATAATTTAAATTTGTTCCTAAATTCCGAAGCTGATGCACCGGTGATGTTGAAAAGTGGACGCATACTCCCTTTTTTATCTTAACTCACCAATCTTAAATCAGCAACTGTTGTAATGATAAAGACTTAATAATTGTGATAAATGAATATATAAAAGAATGAAAGGATATTTTTTTTCGTTCTTAGAAATATGCTCAGTAGTAATGGACTGCCATCCTTGGGGATTATTATCAATTTATCAAATTTGGCGAAATGACTGTCATAAATTTCTTTTAAAACTATTGTTTGCTTTTGGTTGGCTTACAACCTTCCATTGGGATCTGCCGCTTTAACCTAGTGTGGCCAGAATATAGACCTTGATGTTGTTCTGAAATATATATTTAATTAATTTTCGTCTTGTAACTGAAGCCGACCCTTATTGCAATGATCTTGGAGTAACAGTTTGCCTTTATTTATGGGTCGTCTTTCCTGAAAAGGCAGTGCTTCATTTGTAATGTAATTTCATCTTATCTTGTGTTATCATCTATTTTTCTTATTAGTAGGTGGTCATTGTCCTTAAGTTGTTCTCTCTCTTTTATAATAAAGTCTTGTTCTTATGCCCCGGTTTATTGGTATTTGATGGCGTTATTTAGCTGCACGCGGCATTGTAAGTGCCTTTGTATTACACGGACTACAGACATGTTTCTCCTTTGTTTAATTTGGCTCGGGTGGCATGGTTGTGGAAGATAAGGGAAGGGCGCGATGGTCAGGTTCATTGCCTGAATGCGTTTAGGTTTGAGCGAAATTACTGACGACGTTTTTATACATGCGTTCATATATAAATTCATACACGCACACACATACATATGTATATAAATATATATATATATATATATATATATATATATATATACATACACACATACATACATACGTTTCTAAAGCCTTAATCTTTTTTGCGCTGGCGGGGACCCATTACGGCTGAATAATTTCTTGTTACATAATTTACTGCTCGGGTAGACAGGATTTTTTAGGAATCGGATCTACGTCGTTTTCCATAGGGGAAGTAAACTTTAGTTTCTTGCTGCGTACATGGAAGGTGAAACCAATGAGCTACATACACATATACTGTACACACACACACACACACACACACACACACATATACATATATATATATATATATATATATATATATATATATATATATATATATATATATATATATATATATATATATATTAAGTATTCAGGTAGTTGGTAGCTGCGAAACTTGTAAATTGATTTGTATTATGATAATTATAATAATTTATCAACCGTTTCTGATTAATATGGTTCATCCATAGGATTTATATTTACTACACAACAATTAGGTTTTTTGCACAAGGGGGCAGGTAATAAATTATATACACACACACATATATATATATAATATATAAATATATATTAGTGAATATATATTTATATATATATACATATATATATATATTTATATATATACACACACACATATATATATATATATATATATATATATATATATATATATATATTTGTGTCACGACATATATGTATGTATGTATAATCAGCGTTTCTCTTTTAGTGCGTCAGATATTCACCATATTGTTAAGTTTAAATGTCGAGTGCAAATGGGCCACTTTGCTGAGACTGGAAACAATAGGTAGTTGGAGAAGCTGCCAAACATTCATTTATGAGATTTTCATATACTTAGCCGTAATCCGTTTTTGTTTACATATATATATATATATATATATATATATATATATATATATATATATATATATATATATATATATATATATATATATATATATATATATATATATATGAGAGAGAGAGAGAGAGAGAGAGAGAGAGAGAGAGGAGAGAGAGAGAGAGAGAGAGTGAAGGGAAATTTTGCAGAAGAATGGAGTCCTGGTAGACCATGATATTGCTTTCTTTATAAAAACTCTAAGAGACAAAATTGTAATGACTTTGGATACTGAAAAGATAAATAAACCTCCGAAATATTATCATAAAAAATCAGAAAAAAATTTTGGGAAAAACAAAACAAAGTGAATCGTATTAATACACGTCTGTTTGTATACTTCTGCTTGAATACGGCTCGGGTGCCGTATTTATGGTAATGCAAATAAAATGATTGACCGATAGTAAAACTTGTTGCCTCTTTTCGTTTTTTCTTTTACTTAATGTTTCGGGAAATGAAATCACTGGAAACTTTAGTCTTGCAACAAAACTACGTGCTGTGTCAATTTTTAGTAAATTATTTTACTTCTTGTAATTCCACACAATAAGAACTCTGGTACGCTCACGACCTTGTGGATGCTGTAGTGTGTGTGCGGCGACATCCCGTCTCCTTGCACGAACAGAACCCCGATTTCGGAATGCGGGAATTGAACCCATCCATCTGTCCTTTCCCTTATCGGCAATTCGATCGTCAAAATATTACGACGCTGATCCGCAGGCAAAGACAACAAGTAGCGATGTTTTCTGGGAAGTAACACAGGACCAAGCGGAGCCAGCGATGTTATCTCTCCTGGTATCTCTTCGGCGATCTATTATAAAATCAACAAAAGGAGTTTATATGAGGAGTCGCCCTCATAAGATGCTCATTGTGATGAGGAAGCTGAGAGGTTGGTATTATTTACTCCCGAGATAGATACCGATGCCACGTCGTCCCCGAGGAGATTGTAAACATCATCAGGCCGTGTCACCAAGTCGTTCTCGAGATCGGCAGCTCTGTGTCTCGTTCTATTTAATAAGCATTACCGAGACGTTTTTTGAAGTCCTACAATGGTCTTAATATTAACGCCCGGTTTTGTCAAGTAAGGAGACTGGTACGAGCTCTCTTAATTTTCACACTTCACTCCGCGAGTTGGGAGAATTTAAATGGTTTTAAATCTGAACTTATCAACCCACTTGATCTCGGTCGGCGTTCCCCAGGACTCCAGCCTGGAACCAGTTTTATTATTACCTATGCGCATCCATGACAATGCCACGTCCAGTAGCATTGTCAGTGGTGCCTTTTGGAAGTACTTTTTTGCCCAGTTTTTTCTTTCCCTCACTCAGTTATGTATAATTCAAGCTTGCCCATCTGTGTCTCTGTCTAGTGTTATCCCTTTTAAAAGCTTCTGGTCTGAAGCTAAAGAGGGACACATCTGTGAAGCCACATTGTGTGACTATCTCATTTTGGTATCTTATTATCAAAGTCCCAGAATCCTCGATAAGTAAGAATATCTTAAAAGGTTATTGACAGTCCAACGACTATGCACAGAGTACCTTGAAGGGCTCTTGGAACTTCACTAAATAAATCACAGAGTGTCTGCCATCATTATTTTGCCATCTTGCAGGTTGTCTAATTATGTGTACTGAAAATATGTGGATTAATATAGAGTTAAGTAGAGCATTGTGGAGGTGCATCTATGTCGATATGTATGTTTAAAACAATTGTTTTTATTTCTTCTGTGATTACAACTTTATTTGGAAAATAAAACGATACTAAAATATACTACTTGACTGCTGTTTTCTAATGATTTTTATAGATAACGTAACGCAAGGGCTCTTAGTCGGTTATGTTTAAATCCTTAGGAGGTTTGGGGACCACAGTTGTGAATATGAGCCTTAATCTTTGAACATGATGGAAAGGAACATCATTAGGTATTGTCTTGCGCTGTTTGTTATTCTTGCTTCTGATGGCCTTCTTGCTTTAATCATAGCTAGCCACCTGTAGAATAAGATCAAGTCAATGAATTCGCGCAAAACCTTATAGACTCTATTACGAGTGATAATGATGATGGTGAGGATAATACGAATAATGATGATAATGATTTTTAGGCAACGGAATGGGACACTGGAACACTGTGGGCTGATGCACTTGTGGTCAGGTAAAGTATAAAGGTTTGAGAGCCTCAGAATTATTGTGTGGCTTCTGATTTGAATTTAACTTTTTACTTGATGTAATGTCATTTTTTCGTTGCGTTCTGTAGATATTATAGTGCACCTGCACATAGGCGACTAGATGCAAGAATACTAAATGAGCACTGTGCTCACGTATCCTGATGTATCTGGAGGCCTTCATGTCATTCCAGCTCCTCTATATTTGATCTGTTTTTGTTTTAAATGTCTACAGCGTGCATCTTCCACCTTCTGACACGTAGAAGAACGTGGTTAATTGTGGCATATATGATCACACTTGCTAACGATGGTGGAGTAAGTGTTAATCTATTTGCCTTGATTTGTTGCAGTAATAATGAAGGTATTGTTCTGCTTCGTTACGATTATTACCGACTAAGTGCGTTGGGGGCGGAGGGAGTGTTGTTCAGTCAGGTTGTTCAGTTTGTCCCAAATTTATGAGCTTGTTGAGGAAAGCTCCACCTCTGGCGTTTTCTTCGTCCTCCAAGAAATCTCTCAGGGAGTTGGGAATTTGACTTTCGTTGAATAGGGAGCAAGACAAATTTCTTGCCCCCCCGCCCCTCCCTCTGGTGCTTCTTCGGAATAGCCACACAATCGCAGTGTGTGGGTATTTCTTTAAACAGTCTCCGTCGCAAGAGTCAGCTTTTGGGATGTCAGTCTCAGCTGTCGGAACTATTCGGCCTTTCCGTCTGCCAGAGAGTCAAGACGGTCAGCTACTTACTGCAGAGCCGAAAGTAAAATGGGAGCCCATTGAACGCACCTGGTTTTGACTTTGTTGTGATCTTTTGCTGGGAAATCTCTAAAGATGACGTTTGCTACAAAGGCGCTGAGCGACAAATATCGATTGATACCTATCATTAATATCAGTCGATTCACAACTGACATTAGCGTTCGTTTTTTAACCTCTTATGAATGATTAGCTTGACGTAGCCAAATACGTCACAGGTAGTTACTCAACGAAGTCATGAAAGCTTTGCCTGCATTTTCACGAGAGATAATAGAAGGAATAGAGATCTGGTGAGCGTTAGCGAAGTTGAACATTTTTACGGCAAAGGCAGCAATAAATTTTCGCCTGAGGCGAACTCTGACCATCGCTGCCCTGTCTCCCCCCCCAACAACACTTTTCCCACGATGGGATTCGACCGAACACTTAACATCTATTCATCATGTCTTTTCCCCATTCCCTCAGCCGACAATCCCTACCCTTGCATGTACGCTCATTGCTTAGAAAATGAGACGCCATGTCTTAAAACTCGACCTTTGTGCTTGGCAAAAGAATGGATCTTTTGTTTCCAGTGGAAAAGTTAATTGTTTGAGACACTGTGCTTTACTTTTTCTTCCTGCGCTTGCTTTGCCTGTTGTAAATAATTCACAATATGGAAAAGCTTTATCTGAGGCATTTTTATATTCTGAGGCATTTCTTTTATATTTGCGGCTTTATTATAACTAGTTTCCCTTGTATATACAATATATGGATATACATATATGCATTAGTGTATGTATGTATATGCGTTTTTATATTTATATTTATTTATTATATATATATATATATATATATTATATATATATATATATATATATACATATATATATATATATATATACATATATATATATATATATATATATATATATATATATACACACGTGTGTATAATACATACACACACACACACACACACACACACACACACATATATATATATATATATATATATATATATATATATATATATATATATATATATATATATATATATATATATATATATGAAGAATAGTTAGAGGTTCAGAGACTCTGCTGTTCAGAACCTGCTGCATTACCATTGCAAAAAGATGACCAAGGGTCAAGGTCATGGTCTTAGAATGGAGCTTAATTGCTATTCTCTTTTTTTTTTCCTTTTTTCAAATAGAAAAAGACCCTGACTTGTAGCTTAAGATCTCTCTCTCTCTCTCTCTCTCTCTCTCTCTCTCTCTCTCTCTCTCTCTCTCTCTCTCTCTCTCAAACACGCACACTCTTGCAGTGCTTACTGAAACCAGTATTTCTATTATGATTTTTTCGTCTCTTGCATGGTAAAATGGAAGCAATCTTAACTTTTTTATGCGTTATAGTTTTAAGTAGTTTGTCTCTGTTTACGAATGGACTTCATTTCTGTCCAGCTTGTTGTTACGTTAGGTTGCCGTGTGACTGTTCTATTATAAACAGTAATATTAATGTATTACTCTTCATTTCTCTTCGTAACTTTTTATCCTAAATATATCCTAAGAATTATATATAGATTTCCTACTGAAGATTTAGGTTATGTGTTTGGCAAATACATACATTATTATTTAGATTACTTGAGCTATTCATGTCTAGTTACATACATACATTTATTAATTACATATATATATATATATATATATATATATATATATATATATATATATATATATATATATATATAATGTGTGCATATATGTAGTTCTGAGTTCTTGTCTTCAATGGTTCAGGCCACGAGACGACGAATTTATCATCAACTAAAAGATTCCCCTTCGGGTATCGTATGTGAAAATATATTATTTCCGAGGTAGAGCAGATTGGATAATAAAGGACTTTTGTAGCTTAATGCTTGTGTGTGTATATATATATATATATATATATATATATATATATATATATATATATATATATATATATATATATATATATACATATACATATGCATATACACAACTGTTGTGTCTATACTTGTTTATCTGTAATTGCTTGTAATTAAGGTCATAATATAACGTTTTGCATGTGAGCTATTTCTTACACTTTTTAAGAAGATGAATTGTTGGTGTAACCCTCCCTTTTCCCCATTCCCCCCAATAGTCTTTGTTCTTCGTGGAACTTATTTCTCCCTTTCAGTTTTCCCTCTTTTTTCGGGGTAAATGTCGCTCCGAATTCCCACGACATAACCTAAAGTTGGAATTACTGTCGTTTATTTCCCTCCCCTACGTCCCCATCCCTCCCCATCCAGTAAACACCCACATCCACACTCCCCCTACTCCTTCTGAAGGGTCCACCACGTCCGCCAAGACAGTTTTGTTATGGCCCATTCGGTTCTCGCAACGCCTGTGATTTCTCTCTCGTCTTACTAACATTACATAGCTTTTCCATAGTTCTTGAGGGATTCGTCTCATACTTGCAACTTTCGTTAAATTTACTCCCAAATACTTCTACAAAACATCTA
The DNA here is from genome assembly GCF_040412425.1 of Macrobrachium rosenbergii. NCBI lineage: Eukaryota > Metazoa > Arthropoda > Malacostraca > Decapoda > Palaemonidae > Macrobrachium > Macrobrachium rosenbergii. The sequence continues at coordinate 6,298,785 of NC_089765.1, read as the reverse complement.
CCTCCATTTTTCCACCTTCCGTATATATCAACATTTATTGCTTCGCGTTCCTGGTTTGCATATATTCCTTACCCTTGTTCCTTCTCACATTCCCTTTGAGCTTTCTCCGTTCACGAAAACTATTGAACACTTTTGCAAGTGTCTGCAGTTTCTCTTCACTATCCCTATCACCATCTTCAGCCACTCCATACTCCATTCACGACCCGTTTTCGTATTCCGCAACTTTTTTGCATACTTTTGTATCTTTTCAGATTTATCGCTTCACTCCATCCATATAGATTATCAAACAGCCAATGTAACACAACTCTTTATTGTCTTGAGCCAATCACCCTCCCATTTCCTCCGACACACGCTTTGCTTTTCTCAAAAAAGCTTTCAATCACTTTCAACGGAACAAACACCTGCTACGCCATTGGTCCCTAACACATTTCTCACCACATTTCTTCCGTATTAATTCCATCATTTGCTTTTTTCTGGCCCCGTGTACGCGACTTGCTATGTTTCCCCTACTCCCAAGCCTCTTGCACAATTTTTCCATAATAAAGCATGATTTACCAGCCTTCTTCCAAGATTAAACTCACACTTCTCTTCATTATCATTCGCACTTTTTCAGTCAGAAATCTCTGGTGCGCTTTTCCCTTGCCCTTTTTACATATAACACGTTCGCTGTGTGAACCAGCATTTGGTCTGGTCAGTACTGGGATGGTAATCAGCCTAGAAATGCATGACCCCGTCGGCACACACTTGCACTGAATATCCATTGGGCAAAGCAAGGGGCCAGCAACCTCATCCCAGTATATTATTCCTCAGAAACCTGTTGGTAAGACCTTCTGGAGCCACCCTCTGTAAGTGTGAAGGCGTCCCATGTGTGTGTCTTCCTCGTTAGTTTCCTCCAGATAGTGGTATTAGGTTATACGTTCTATTCCTTTCTCTCCTAGCTGTGAGCCTGCAGTCGTCTAACTACCAGGAACCTGGCTAACTGCTCCGGTTAATATAGAAACGGAGACATTAAACGAAATGTATCTGGTGCCCACAAGAGCCCAGCTGACGTTGTCAACCATTCTCCCTGGGATTGCGCGAAACACTTGCCCAAACCATATTTCCCTGTTATGTTTATGCTGTATATGGGACGTTTATAAATTCCATTATGGTATCATGTTTAACTATCCTGATATTCGTAAGGTTCGTCAAATTGACAGCTTAGTTTAGATTTAGGTATAGTTTCATTGTTATACCATGATTTATGCCCTTATAGCAATACCTGTCATACTAGACGTACTGTACATCTAATTTCAGTCTATCCATTCTTCATTTAATGGTGTTTCATCCCTTTTTGTGCTTACTCTATCCTCATTACCTCTGTTTTTCTTAGATTTATTTTCCTCCCATCTCTCTAGATTTATTATGCGCTGTATTAGTCAAGCTTTGTAGATATTTTGCTATTTAGCTTATTACAGCATCGCCTGCTAGTTCTAAGGTTATCAAGTTTCTATTGTTACTCCAGAGTAAACTTTTTCATCCATCCCCGACAACTTTTTTTGTTATAAAATCTGTAAGATGGGCAAACAGCAAAGGTGAAACAATATCCCCTTGCAGCACCCTACTGTTAACTTAAAATTCAGTCTTGACAAGACCCCATAAACATTAACTTCATATGTTACATCGTCAATGGGTAGTTTCAATTAGCTGTACGTATTTATAGGGAATGCCATTGTGACGCAAGACCTTTCACAATATTGGTAAGTGAACGCTGTCAAATGGCTTTTAGTGGCTAGGAAAAGCCAACGGAAGGGTATTGGTAAATCCCATACACCACTGCACAGTAATGTATATCCTCAACACAATTATTTGATCTGTGCCTTTCCTAGTGCCAGCCAGTTTATCTCTCAAGTTTTTTATCAGTGTTCTCTTCAGCTTATTTAATATTTTCATTGCAACGATTAAGACCTAGCTCAACTAGTTACCACATTCAGTCAGGACACCTTCCATTGGTGCTTTAACTGTGACTTCTAATTCCCATTCATCAGGTTTTATATCATTTTTCCATATTCTGCAGAACAGTCTGTTTAGTATTTGAGCTGTCGTTTTAATTTTAGGTTAAATCACCCCTGCCGGGATTCCACTATAACTCGGTGTTGTCCATCTCCTAAACTGTTTTTCTTAATATTGAAAATACTTTTAAAATTGTGAATTCACTCATAAGAACATTCTGGGCATCGTCAGCTTATTATATATCAGTAACAACATCCCCCCTTATATCTCTTATTCACGACCTCACTAAAATGCTCCACCCCGCGTTGTCTGTCTGTCTGCTGATGTTATAATCGACTTCTCCGTCCTTTTGGCCGGTATTTTCTTCCTTTTCCTTTCACCTGTGATATTTCAGTAATAATTCTTTGGTTTACCCTAACACCGGTACCCCCCATCCTCAAATACATGACTTTCAGCGTCGTCACCCTTCGTCCAAATATTTTTTTTATCTCTCTTTGTTCTTCGTCTATCTATCTACCTACTCTGTCTAGATTTGAATAATAGCCAGGACTTTCCACTTTGCGTCCCTGAAATTTATCGTCATGTACGTATGTTGTCTCTATTCTTTATTATATCCCAGGTATCATCCGGTGTCCAAGGTTTTCGACACGTTGCCCCATATCCTTCTACTTCTTTTCTAACAGACTGATGTACATCCCTGGTGGCGAACCAGTAATGATTGATTTTCCACTCCTCCCGAGACTATCGTTCCTAGAACTACAAATATGATATTCGTCTTCACGAAGCGTCACTGAACCAAACCTAGATCCTCTGTCGAACTTTCCGTTTGGTGTTTTTAATCACAGCTTCAGTGCGGCATTGACGAGTCAGTCACTGCAGGCATCTGTTCGTCTACAGCTCCTAGCGTTCTCTAGTATTTCTTTTCTCTGTCGATTAAGTGCGTTGCGATCTATTTAGTTCCTATGACATACGTGAGATGTCTTACTGAATTTATGGATGTTCTTTTGTTGGAAAAAAAAAAGGTCTTAAGAAACCAGATTTTTTGCTGCCCAAAAACTAACGAATTACACGTTTTCCTTTCCATTCTTTCTTGTGCCTTCTTTGCCCATTACATCCTCCTTACCTTCATTGTTTCTACCAAGTTTTGCATTCATAACACCAACAAAAATTACGGCATTTCTTTCTTGTATTGCATCTATAACATTTTATAGCATTTATATATATATATATATATATATATATATATATATATATATATATATATATATATATATATATACATATATATATAATGTGTGTATATATATATATATATATATATATATATATATATATATATATATATATATATATATATATATAGTATCAAAGTGTTTGCGAGGAAAGCGAATTAGAAATAGAAATTAGTATTAGGAAGGTTATAAGGGCAAATGGAAAACGGGGATAGAAGAGTAAAAGTTAAAATATGAAAGGTGGAAAAATGGAAGCAGTCAATTCATATATGTGTTGGGATCAAATGTGAGCAAAGGAAATGTGATTCCCAAAATTGGTGAAGCACAAGGAGGACGGCAGGTTTGTGCAAAAGATTTAGAAGCTGTTAAGGTGAATTGTTTGCGTGTATATATTTATGATCTCTCTCTCTCTCTCTCTCTCTCTCTCTCTCTTTTTTTTTTTTTTTTTTTGAGGTTACCCTTCATACGTGAACGGGTTAATGCGCGTGATTGTAAACACACGCAAGATTTTTTGTTCTTTTCTTTGAGAAAGAGAGAGAGATAAACAAAGACAGAGAGTTAATAGTACTTACTTAGTCTTCCAATTTTATTTAACTCGCTTTGCTTGAAAAACAGAAAGTTCCAGTATGAGATGAAAATCTTTGCATCCGACTTGATATATAAACGGGAAAGAATGAGGCAGCGCTGTTAGCAGGACAATACTTGCTTTCCACGAAGAAAACTTCACACTACTTTCCTTTAGTAATTAAAATAAAGAAAAAGAGTCCAAAAACTGTCGCCACTGAAACACGTTGACTTTTTTACCGTTTCGACTTTGCAAGAGACAGAAGAAGAATAGCTGATTTATTTACCAAGTTTTTATACATACAATTCATCAGTAATTTTCAGAGCAATAGATCTAAGATCATTTGAAGCATCTTTGCTGTAAGGAAAATTCACGCATCACTTGGGGCACTGGAAATTAAAGATGAAAGATATATTTACAATTAGTCATATGAAAAACTTTATTGTTTTCATCATAAGTTTTTGGTTTGTTGATATGGATGGAATAACGTATGAATATGAGAGAGAGAGAGAGAGAGAGATTAAATAAACCGCATAATTGTATTGTTGAGAACTATCACCTGCGCCCGGGTGGACGAGCGAACGAACGAACGAGCGGACTGCACAGCGCTGACCCCGTGACGTTTTCCTCAGAATTACCGAAATTACCTGCGGAAGTCTTCCAGGGCCGAAGATGGCGCGTGGCGAATTTACCCGGGTTACTTTTTCTTGAATTTCTTGATTTCCTTAGCGTTTTTTCGTCTTTTGGACGTTAGTCTGACGTCGTATCTTTACAGTGAAGTTCATGTGAGGTATATTCTATCAGAAATTAAAGAAATTATAGGCGTAGGGATCTATTTCCCCGAGAAAATAAGGCGAAGCAAGTTCCGACAACCTCCATTCTTGGTTTCCGGTCGCGGGGAAGTGAATGGGGGAGCCGGATTGTGGGAGGGAAAAAATGGATGGGAGATATTCACACGGTAGTTAAGGAAAGGCAGTGGAAACGGGGGTGAAAGAAGTGGACCGATAAAGGACGAGACATAAGAACACAGGTGAATGGAGAGGGCTGGAAATTGTGAGAGCTCTCACTCTGAGCCACTTAGTGGCATGCTCAGGATTTTGCTGCATGAAAGGGTTGGGGGTTTTTCTTCAAACTTATTTGTTTTTTGGCTTGATTTTGAAAATATACTCAAGTATTCACTAAGTTTTGGTGATAATTTTCTTGTATTTTTGTAAAATGTTATATGTATATGTATGTATGTATATATATATATATATATATATATATATATATATATATATACTGTATATATATATATATATATATATATTATATATATATATATATATTATATATATATATGTATATATCTTATATATTTTATATGTATAACTGAATTATGAAAATATGGAATGCATGAATATATAAATAAAGTAAAGGACTATAAGTCGAAAGGCTAGTAGCACTCCATTTGGTTCTTTCCTTCATTGGATTTTGTTTTATATATATATATATATATATATATATATATATATATATATATATATATAATTGTAAAATATTTATAAATAAAACCTACTGAATAGTATAGAAGATGAGACCGAATTTCTTTCTGAAATGTGGTCTTAGCCCTTGGAAAGAAGAATAACTTAGCTCGGAATATTTACTTCGTTTTGGAATATCTCAGGTTGATGTTATCGTTTCTTAATATATTTCGCTGACGTTCCTCGAATTACAAATTTCATTTTTCTTTTATTCAGCAAATGCAGATTAAATAGTTACATATTAAGGACCCTAGTTATGATGATTGAATATAAATGGAGGTTGCTGAAAATAACTATTGCGGTGCTTTCCATTACTGAAAATAACTATTGCGGTGCTTTTCAGCGCTCGTTTTGTCACAGCTATTTAAAAAGAATGTTTTTTTCTTTTCAAAGATTGTACGAAAAAAGCAGTCGTCACCTGGAGGCAGGGGCCATGTTAAGAATGAATGACCGTCTCCTGTCGAGAAAACTACAGTGCATAACGATGAATGACTCGGACAGAGGTGCACATTGTATAATAATCCGTAACCTGAAAACGGAGGAAGTTCTGGACGGATGAAGCCATTCGCCACAGGAAGTGGCCAGTGCTGGTGCCTGGGGAGGGGGTTGGGGGTTTCCTCTCGTGTTGGAGTGAGGTGGAGGGAAAGGTCGGAGAGGAAGGGAGGAGGAGGAGGAGGAGGAAGGGGAAAAGGAGTTGAGGGGCAGAAGGGTTTAAAGAAGAATGGCAGGGGGAGAGAAGATATTGAGCTGACGGGGGTAGGTAGGTAGGTAGGTATACCTTGACCAACTCGACCGGAGGAAAAAGACAAGGGCGAACTGGGGTGTATTACAGGGTTTGGGGAGGGAGGGGTGGATGGGTGGACTGAGGGGAGGGGGGAGTTCCGTTTGTAAAGACCCACAGGTCAGGGGTCATTTGATGTGACGTCGGCTAATGTGATAACGCTTCTGGTGCTGTTGCCGTATGGCGGGCGCCCAATAAAATTCACATTTTAGGCTTCCGTCATTATTCACCGTTTGGTCATTAATTGCTTGCAAGCGCTGTCCGATGCAATTTAGGAGACACGGCGGCCTTTACTCCGTACTTCATAAATTGTAATATTTAGATTACTGTATGCCTGCCAAGCGCACATTACTGAATAATGGACTATAGAATAGATATCATTGTGGCGCTGGTATGTTTAGCCGTCGTAATATTGATAACGTCCAGCCCTTGAGTCGTTCATAAATTTCTGCCGGTGCCAAAATGAATATACTCTTACGAGCTTACTGTCGTAATGCAAGTGAGTATATATGCCTTTTAATGTCAGACTGATCTTGAAAGCCACGCTCGCGCATGCGTAAAAGTATGTGCTGGATATGTTTTGATTTAAACAATTTGTGTTTGACTTGAACATAGCTGAATGGATATTATTAGTTTGTTATTGTTGTTATAAATGTCATGATGGTGTCAATAATGGAGCATTAATTAAAGGTGAACTGCACTCTTAAATAAATGATTTTAAGCATGTTACTGCAATACATCTAGATTTTATCAAAGAGCCAAAGCATTTTTTGGAAAATGAAAGTGACAGACCACGAATGATTTTGCTAAATTAATTTTATAACTAACTGTGTTTTTACTGCAGTCCTTTTAAAAAGTTTATTCTTGATGTACATGATTTTCAAAATTGCTCTAACTCAGATTACCCTTACACGTTGTAACAGCCAGTCGAAGCTATAAATTGTTAGAAGACAAATACAAGGTGTTCTGTCGTTTCGTCTGTGATATACTGACTATCTTGTGTTACTCAGAAACGGTATCACGGTTCCACTCGCCCTTTGAAAACCAATATATTGCAGAGCTCTTTCACATTCTCGGGGAAGGCTATCGCGACAGCAGCCTTGGAATCAGATGATGTTTTTCAATCAGGAAGCCATCTCTTCATTGGTGTTCACTATCTCAGTGACACTGCAAGGATCGTAGACGTCGTATGTGGTCCAAGCAGGTCATTGTTGTGTATGTCGTTGGGTATTGAGCCGTTTCACCTAAGAGGAAGGTTCGGCGCAAATAAATAACAGCTTAAGATTCACTACCTCCCGTAGGGGGTTAGTGCCATCGATGCACCTCACGTGGCGCATTGTAGGCATTGCTTACGGGTCTTTTCAACGTCCCTTCGGCCCCTAGCTGCAACATCTTTCATTCCTTTTACTCTACCTCCGTTCGTATTCATTTTCTCCCATCTGACTTTTCAACCTCTCTAACACTAACAATTGTTTTGCAGTGCAACTGCGAGGTTTTCCTCCTGTTACACCTTTCAGACCTCCTTTACTCTCAATTTCCCTTTCAGCACTGAATGACCCCACAGGTTCCAGCGCTTGGACATTGGCCTAAATTCTATAGTCTGTTCTGTTCTAAGATTCACTACCATATTCATACTCTAACCTCGCAATCGAGAAGGGATACCATGTGCAGAGAACTTGTTCGGCTTTACCTGCTTCATATAACTTCACATACTGCTCATCAATAATTCGTCAAACCCCTTCCCGAGCCCCTCCATTCAGTTCCGCTTTGCTCTTCCAGGGTATTAAGGACTTTTCTTTTCAGTACTTCTTTCCATTCATCTGTTCAGCGCTCTCTGTCCATCCTCCACGCCCCCTCTCCCCCATCATTCCTATTTTCACAAGCCTGTCGTCCTCCATTTTTTTTTTAAATAAAACGAATATCAAAACAGTAGACTAATTTACATATACGATGCCCTTTATGCTAATTTTTATAACTTCCTTTAAGGCTCAGATTTTGAAGTTTTACTATATACAAGTTTAAGATTACATATGATATATATAGATAGAAAACAACAAACAGTTTATATATATATATATATATATATATATATATATATATATATATATATATATATAATAATGTGTGTGTGTATGTGTATGAAATTTTGTTCCCTGTACACACCTGATTTTTTATATTATTATTATTATTATTTATTATTATTATTATTATTATTATTATTATTCAGAAGACGAAATCTGTTCATACGGAACAAGACCAGAGGGGGCCATTAACTTGAAATTCGAGCTTTCAAAGACTATGGTGTTCATTAGGAAGTAGTAAGAGGAGGTAAAGGGAAACATAGAAAGAAGAGATACCACTTATTAAAAAGGAAAACAAATAAATTGATAAATTAACAAATAGATAAAAAATATCAAAATGCAAGGAGAATAGATTACGGTAGTAATGTGTTGCACCTTCGCTTGAACTTCTGGAATTCCAATTGCACGACTTCAATATTCAAGATATGAAGCCACAAATGCCAAGGGCAATTATAATTCGTAAGGGCATCTGCCCTGGACCTGAATATTAAGTCAACTGCCTAGCAGTGTATCTAAAACAAAGGCCTATGTTCGAAGTGTAGCTACTGAGAATTCCTTTTTAAATTATATCAATGGCTTATGATTAATTGCGCAAATTTAGGATGGATGATCATCAAGAAAAGCCGGATACCATCGGCGCATAATCCCCATGAACATTATTGATGGACAGGGCGTAGGACTAGCAACCTCATGCCGAACAGGCTAACTGAAAACTTAGCGAGTCTTGTTTTAGATGCCATTTTTTTCAGGGGAGAGGAAAGTGAGTAGGCTATACACACACACGCGCTATATATATTATATATATATATATATATATATATATATATATATATATATATATATATATATATATGTGTGTGTGTGTGTGTGTGTGTGTGTGTGTGTGTTTTTATGTATGTGTATATATGTGTATGTGTGTGTGTATTCTCCTTTATTCCTAATGCACATGTGGCTTCAACAATTTACTGGGATAACTTTAAATATATCCAGTACCTTTTCCAGTTTTTGAAGAGGGCTAAGCCGAGCTGCTACAGTAATGCTATATTTATTCATTCCTAAGCCGGAATATTCTTCTTTTAATTGGGGATCGTTTTATTTCTTGCATTTTTAAACATACTCATTCTCACCTTTTAAAGTATTACATGATTTTGTGTCATGAATCAAAAGACAATGATCTCTTCCAGTGTTGCAGACCGCTGAAATATCGCTTCATACTGAACAGACATATATAAATTTTAATAAACGTAATGCATCTCAACGCATGAGCGAAGTATTCGTTGTACACAAATTCTTCGGGGAGGTATGTGGACATCATACGTAAGTCAGAGAGAGACTCGATCGCGTCCGTCTTCCTACCGTTCATGACGGATAATATTGAATGTTAATGAGATGGGTTTTTCTGTGACCCATGGCCACCGAGCATAGATCCTGGGCTGCTGCGACGTGGAGTGAATATAAGAATGCGTAGAAGGAAGAATAAAAAAAAAAAAAAATTGTATTTCTTTGCGAAGGCCAGGCGCATTTGTAGTTTTATTTTTTTATGACCGAAGATCTTCGATTACATACCGATGGTTTACTGCTACTGCTCTTGGGGTTTATGATATTAATAATATTCGGAATAAAGAAGAAAACTTAATTTTTTACTTTATGGTTTCAGTAGCATAGAACATTAAAACATGACAGGAGTATATTACTGAGGTTTTATGGTGGGCCTTTTCTGAAAGGTGCCAGCTGTACAAAATCTGATTTACCGCATTGACTTTAAGTCTTTCAAATCGAAGTGGACGAAATTGAGCATCTGTTTTAGAGAGAGGAATTAATGATCCCAGGAAAGCGTCTTGGACATCTTAACTTATTTCTATGTGAAATTCCTGACCCTTTCCCCGAGAGAGGTGACAAATTACTGGTGCTTTCACGTCGCTAGTAACCCCTTATTTGATTTTACTAGTTTGCCATGCCGTCAGTAATGACGGGATTGTAAGAGAAAGTCGAGATGGCAAGTCCCGACTTTAGGGACGTAACGTACCCCCACGAAGGTCGAATTAAGGATGGCCTCGGATTGAATGACGTCTACTCCGAACGTGGTTTAAAACCTGTTGACTATCATTTTTACACACACGGAAAGATATAGCTGTACATTGCTTTTTATTGTACAGAGGTGTTCGCTTGAAGTTTTTATTTATAATCTTCTGTATAATTTGAGTGAAGTTAATGTAAAAGGATGAAACTAAATAGAAAAATTTCATTCAGCATCGTATGCGCATGGCAATACGATGCACTCTTGGTATCTGGTGTTTATGGTGAAGCAATTATTATTTTTGTATTACAACAAAATGGTACTTGATGGCAATGTGAGCAACTGTAACCCAGATTATGCACATTCAAAATAAACTTATTTTTGTTTCATATTCGTTTTGAATCCTTTTACAATTAACGTAGGTTTACTAAATCGTCTCTTTATGGATATATTTGCTTTTTGAGCTGAAATGACAGGGAAGCTTTCCCAGTGTACTGAAGTAGCCTTTCATTGTATCCATTGTTTGACGGAGTTCTTTCGTTCTGCTTATTTATTCTTGCGGAAAAAAACCCTCTCACATTTCAGAACAAAACGTCATTTCCAGAATGATTTTGTCTCGCTTTTTCCAGGACATCGGCCGTTTAGACCACATATTTTCATTGTTAAGCTATTTGTGCGTGAAATTATTCCATTTTGTGTGAGAAGTCTAAGTAAGTTTAAATTGTGCTTATGACAAGCAAATCAAATCACAAACTATAATACACTACATTACGTAGGAATGATGTTGAAAAATCTCTTTTAAAGGAAGCCGTTGCCTGTTAGCGTGGTAAACACTTAACATTCATAATGAAATTAAGGTAATAATTAATGTATCTGTTATTAAGTTCTGTTACACGGAAATACACCCTTTGTTTTATCAGTAAACAGAATATAAAACGTCCTTCGTTTCCCAGTGAAAGCGCAGTTTCTGGAGAGCCAGAAGCCGCCTCAACTGATAAAACCTCTCCCCACCCCCCCTTAAAGATGTCATGAACGAAGATGAAATATTGATAACCCCGCTGTTGCAATAAATAGAGAGACCGTGCAATGTTGCGCGGTTTATACCTTGAATTAGTAGTCCGGGAAGGGAATGTACTAAGTTTTAATAGCCGTGTTTTGCCACCGAACGAGAACTTTATGTGACGGAGGCCTTCGATAAATTAGTAAAACAACTTGCATTACGAATCTGCCTCATGTACACCGATCGGGGGTTCGAGTTATAGATAGGTCATTGCAGGTGCTCAATCAAAACGTGTGTTCTGTTTACATTACCCGACGGGGTCCTGGAATGCATTCGGATGACCTGGACACGCTCTCTCTCTCTCTCTCTCTCTCTCTCTCTCTCTCTCTCTCTCTCTTTCTGGTTTTTTTTTCATCTTTTGTTTTCTCTTTTGTTTATTTTTATTTTATTTTTATTTTAGACACTTTGTAATGATTTTAATCCTTTATCTGATTCCTTTAGTTAAATGAGACTCTCTCTCTCTCTCTCTCTCTCTCTCTCTCTCTCTCTCTTTTGTTCCTCAGTTTGTTTTTAGTTTTGTTTTTTTGTCTCTTATTTTGTCTATCTTTTTTTTATTTATTTTAGACACTTGTACGATTTTGATTCTCTATCTGATTCCTTTAGTTAAATGAGACTCTCTCTCTCTCTCTCTCTCTCTCTCTCTCTCTCTCTCTCTCTCTCTCTCTCTCTCTTTCTTGTTCTTCAGTTTGTTTTTGGTTTTATTGTTTTGTTATTTTGTCTATCTTTTTATTTAGACACTTTGATTTTCTTTATTTTTATTTAGTTAAATAAGACACTCTCGTTCGTTTTTCATTTTTGTTTTTTCTTTTGTTTAATTTCTTTATTTTAGACACTAGTACGATTTTGGTTAATTCCTTTAGTTAAACCTCTCTCTCTCTCTCTCTCTCTCTCTCTCTCTCTCTACCTCTCTCTCTCTTTTTTTTTTTCATCTTTTGTTTTTTTTTTTTTTTTCAGTTTGTTTTATCTGTTTTGTTGTTTTGTCTCTATTTGTCTCTTTTTTATTTTAGACACTCTTCATTTTGTGATTTTGGTTTTCTCATTTTTTAACATTTGATACCATTAGATTTTAATACTTTTTTTATGACCCTTAAGATAAAGCCCTTCCTTCTCTCTCTCTCTCTCTCTCTCTCTCTCTCTCCTTCCTGCACTATTGATACTATATATTGCCATCTTAAATACCGTTTCCCCTGAGCTGCGTCCTATGCCAGCATCGCGAAGCATGGAATTATACCTGTATTTTATTCGAGAGTAAATTATTTTTATGCCGCCGTAAGAGCTGGTGGATGAAGGAGGGTTAAACGCTTATGACTGGCTGGTGAGAGAGCTCATTCATACCTACGCCTGTTTAGTAGCCAGTGTACGAAACGCCCGAAGCATAACTACTTACATTATGAAAATGTTCTTTCTCTCTCTCTCTCTCTCTCTCTCTTCTCTCTCTCTCTCCTCTCTCCCTCTCTCTCAGTCCGTCTGTCCATCCGTCGTTCACTTAATGAACTATGTTGGCTGAAGTATCTGAGGTATATTCGTACAATTGCTATGCGATGCCTTTTTTCTGTGGTTGAATTCCTAAGTAGCAGCAGTAGCATTCTGAGTATGGTAGGGCATAGTGGTTGTGTTGGTTGCAGGGCATCAAAATATTTCACCCATATTGAGGTATCGGTACGTTATTCTCCACGCAACGTTCGTTTTAAGTTTTCTGTAAAAGAAAACCATTGTGCCATCTTTTGTCTGTCCGTCTGCCCTCGGATCATAAAATTACTGAGGCTAGAGGGGCCAAATTAGTGTGTTGATCATCCACCTTTAGTCATCAAACATACCAAATTGCAGTCCTCTAGCCTCAGCAGTTTTTATTTTTATTTAGTTAAAGTTAGCCATAATCTTCCATCTGGCAACGATATAGACAGGCCACCTGACCGTGGCTCGTACAGCATTATACCTGAAGATAGATCTGTTTTCGGTGGCCCTGACTATGCGCTGTACAGAAAATTCGATGGCGCTGAAAGAAACTTATGCGCATTTTTTACTACTTTTTCCGTTTCAAGAAGCAGCAACCTCTTCACAGGCGAGGGTCACAGCAGAGTGAGGCTACAGCCTACCTCCTGAAGTGGAGAAGGCCTCTGACCGCGGCAGTAAACATGACAAAGGTTCTCTGAATGCCTAATGATATTTTGACGACCATAACAGGACCGACCTTACAGTATGCAGGTCCAGTGGAGGGAGCCCTTTCTCATCGATCGTCTGGCTGTAAACATCTCCTGTTACTTTTCTTTTGGCTTTTTCCCTATTTACATTTTATGGTTATTGAATTTTTATGATCATTGATTAATTTTTATTGGTTGCGGATAGGTAGAATTTTCATTGAGCAACTCAAGATTTTATTTTGTAAAGTGCGAATAAGAAATATTTCTGCTCACTACGAAGAGGAATTTATGATTTATGTTAATGTTATTATAATAAAAAGCAAACTTTTTGTTGCAATCTCTTCCTGATCAGTAGGGAATGCCTTTCATATACGTATTTCAGCTCAGAAAATGGTAAACCTCTCTCTCTCTCTCTCTCTCTCTCTCTCTCTCTCTCGTGCCTGATTGTACTTGATTAGAACATGAAATGAAATGATAATTACCACTTGTAACTGAATCATGATCAAATCATACAAACATTTTTCATGGACTAATGCCTTTACATTTTATATATTTTTTTCTTTTTCAGTTAGGGTTTCTCGATGGTAACAGAATAATTCTGTCGAGGGTTATTTTAGTATAAGCAGTATTAGTTCCCCATTGCTTCCTTTTGTGAAAAAGTCGATAATTGAACTTGAGTTGAGATATTGATCATAAAAATAAGACTTCATTTTTTATATAACAGTGTAGAAGTTCGTTATCTTCTCTCTCTCTCTCTCTCTCTCTCTAACTCATCCGTTTTGAATTGAATTACAGGTTATGCAAAACAATTTGAAGCTTGAATATTTAAAGACACCCATAAATCACATTTAAATTTTCTGTCATAAATTAAAATTCAAGTGAATTTACCAAATCGCGTATTTGAATAGATGCAGTACTACATCGATTGTTTGATAATTACCTGTTTTTTTTTTCTTATAGTTTCGCTTTGTAACAGAAATGTTTTCCTTTTTGTCTCATTTTGTTTTGTAACTGTTTGATTTTACTACTTTGTCTTTTTTACTTTCTCTGTTTCATCTGTCGTCAGTAGCACAGAAAATTTCTTGTAATTTCTTGGCCGAATTTTCTCCTTTTTCTTTTTTGTAGTTGAATATATTTCTTGCCGCCTCTCTATTTTGTATATTATCTCAGGGGATAACCCAATTATTCTCACATTTATATAATTTGGCCTGAAGTGTACGTATAAAACTGTAAGATGATAATAAAATCGTATTAGCTTCAGAGTTAGTAAGTAATACTGCAGACTTTGTGTTATAAAACTGTACTTCTTTTTGTTTTAATCGCGTGTAACTACAAAGTAGTTTATTGGGGAAGAAATTATTTCATAAGAAATAGCATTCTTTCAATAAATACATTAATTCCAAGTTGATATTTTCATAAAATTAATCCCACATCGTCTCGTAATTATGTTTGTTTTATAAACAAGTTTATTTCTTAGAGGTCTTGCTAATTAAAGAAATTAAGATAATGGATTTTGATAAGAAATAGAGTAATACATGCTTGCTGTTCCCCTTACCTGTAAAAACCTGACCTGTTTAGCGCTAGGCACTTTTTACCTTTTTTTAAGTTAATTAGAGCAAGAACTCCTCTAGATGATGACCTGCAGGATGCCCTGTGTTGATGTTTTTGCCAAACGTCCCAACATTTTTTAAGATTATTCTCTTTTCTACTTGTTGCCTTTCGGTTGTTCTCAACTGACTTCCTTACGCATTCATCTGTGTCTAATTCTGTTTGTTTTATCTTGCCTTTGTGTTACCTGTCTTCATTCGTATTTCTTCTCACATAACCCAAAGGCATTTTATTTAGTTTATTTTTTTTTATTTTTTTTGACAGCCGAAGTTTATTGTTAGCAACTAATTTCGGAGGGGGGACGGTGCCTGCTTATATTGTGATTTTGAATATAATATTAATAATAACTGACCCGTTTGTCAAGTTTTTCATTAATTACTCCTCTCTAATCCTTAATTCAGATACCTTTATTTATATAAATCTTATTTTTCTGGATTTGAAGTTATTCATATCATGTTACTTTTCATATTTTTCGTAGTTAGTAATGAGGGCTGGAAGAATATTTCAAGAAATTGATCGAATGAATTTTCACCACTTTCTGACAAGAAGAAATGTTTGATATGTTATTGCGAATGGGATGCCTTTGTAGAGGGGTCCGGTAATACATGTAGTGTTTTTTCGTTATATTTTTTTGAGAAATAATCCATTTAACGATACATATATTTCTTATTAGAAAATATGCATTTATACATGTTAATGATAAACTAACATCACAGGAGTAGATTTCAAAGATGCTAAAAATGAATATGCACAGTGAGAGGACGTGAATAAGAAGAAACAATTTATTGTGCAAAAAACTTACAAAGTACAGCACAACAAGCAATCCGGATGCGGTATGCGTATAGGGGAAAGCCCTATTGATTATTAGACAAAAGTCATTCATTAGGGCTGATACGGTACTCAGGTAGTTTGACAAAATATAAATGCTCACAGATAACTATATAGGGGAATTACAATATACTGTAGATATTACTCATTAAAAGATTGCACTGCAAGATTTATCTTAAGTACTACAAAGTATGCAACTCTTACATATACTGCTATAACAAATATACATTTTATCAGGTTTCTGTCAAGGAACACAATTGCTAGGGAGTAGCATGTAGTGAAATTCACAGTGGTTATTGTGCAATTGGTTACTTTATATCATATTAAGACATAAGTTTCAAATAATTACTTAACTGAATGAATTACATTGGATGAGGTTAACACATCAAATCTTATACAAATTTTATACAAAAGTTTAGAAAAACAACAGTTTTAATGATGCAAACAGGTAGCTGCAGAATAAGATATACTACAATTTAGTTTACTTTCAGTATGATACTGTATATACAATTCTACTGACTTATCTGGACCAATCAAATTTTGGATGAGATGTCAAAACCCTTTTCAGCACACTAGGTTGTAGAAAATGCTTAAGGAGGTCAACTGTGGCCTGTAATGAGTAATCTCTTCACACTCCATGAGATAATGACTTGGAGTTGTGCTTCCATAACTCGCCACATAATTAGCAGATTGTTGCTGATGGACTGACAGCTGGCAGTACCTCCCAAAGGTATCGGCTCTGCATCCTTAGTCTGCTATATGTTGTTTGCTCTCTTCTGCTCTCTAGTCCGCAATTTTATAGTCGGGTGGTTTCCCCTCCGTCATTTCAGGGTATTTTCTTATTGATGAGTTAGTTTCTTTGAGCCTCTCTATTGTCTCATTGTATCTTTGCATTATTTCCATTCCAGCCGAGTCCTTCAACATACTCAGGGGTGGTGCCAATTTATAGTCTACTCTCTCCTTCCTTGCACCTTCTGTAGCAAGCTCGCCTGCCCTCTCGTTGCCCAGGATTCCGATGTGTGGTGGCACCCATATGAATGTGACCATTCTGCCTGCTTGTGTGATATGTGATGGCAGTGCTATAACACTTCTCACTATGATATTTGATTTACCTTTTCTTGGTGTTAGTGACTGTAGGGCACTCAGGCTATCTGTTGCTATTATGGCATTGTCCTTTTTCCTCTTTATGATACTCAGTGCAGTTGTAATACCTAGAAGTTCTGACTGCAATGTGCAGAATCCATTTGATGATCATAATGAAAGAGAGTATACCTCCTCTCCATACTGGTACACAGTTAGCTCTGCCATCTTCCATAAGTGAACCATCTGTATAATAATGTACCCGCTCCGCCTCTGAAGATGGTCATTCTTCATCAGTGCAGTGTCCTTCTCTTCCTTTTTCCCTCTTAACGTTTATAGTGATATCTCTATCTCTGGTGTGCCCCATGGAGGAATGCCTTTTACATCTACCTTCGTAATGTCTAGGTATTTTTCATGTTAGCGTCCTCTATTAATTGCCTAGCTGCAGTAACCCAACCATTCTTTAATCTTTTGTGATAGCTGTGAATGAGGGTATCTCTTGTTAATCCATCATCATCCGTCGCGATGGACCTATACCACTAGATGATTGCTGTTCTTGTTATTCTGTGATGCACTGGATGCAGCCCGGCTTCATTCCGCAATATTTATTGCCTGACACTTTTAGGTGCCCCTGTTATGCTTCTATATATATAAAAAATGCTGCTGTCAGTAAAGAAGGGAAAGTCAGCACCACCGGGAGGCATTTTCCCGAGATGTAACCGAGTACCGGAACCTTTCCCTGAATAAAAGCGGGACGCCATATCTTTAAAACTAACCATAGAATTTTCTTGAAAATAATCTCATTATGTTTCCCACACCCAAATTACCCATGCGGTGCCAATCTCACCCAACCTAATCTAGCCTAACCTAACTAACCCAACCTAACCTAACCTAACCTAACCTAACATGGGGCACGGCCAAAAAAAAAAAAACAACGGGGCTGGTGCAAAACTATCATACACCTCAGGAATTTGCCACCGGGAGAGGATGGTGTTACGTATGGTGGGAGACAATCCTTTTTTTTTTAGCTATTCTGTATACGAGTAGATTTACCACTGAAAAAAGATAATCACTGTGTCTATCCCCAAGCCAGATGTCCCCGGAAATTTAAGTATCATTTCACTGGCTTCCTGTTTATGCAAAATGCTAGAAAGAATAATTTTGAACAGGCCTCTAGCGCGAATTGGTGGTTTATTTCAACCGAATCTGAATGTACTGCATTCATAAAAGGAAGAAGCACAGCTTCTTGCATAATATTTCCAGTTATTAACGACAAAATATTTTATATTCTTAGACTTGAAAGGTGCCTTTGACAAAGCCAGTAGGTAATAATCCTGCATGAAATGACAAAAATGGCCATGAAAGGTAAGACCTTAGCAATGGAATAAAGATTATTTAAGAGACAAGAAGTGTGACATACTTTTTCAAGAGAAAGGTCTCGTAAAAGGCTTTGAACCATGCTCCCCCGCGGTGGTATTTGAAGTCTAACTTTGTTCGTGTTGAGCGTCTATATTAATATTATTATTATTATTATGCTACCCATAGGAACGACAATAATTACTTGCAGATGCTATCCTTATGCATGCCAGAACTTATCTTCAAAAAGGAAGTCGCTGAACATTGTTGGCAGGATCTGATAAAATAGGGTTTATGATGTTGCTGCGAAGACAAAAGTTATGCGAATTGCAAGCTTGATTATTATAAATGACGAGTACAAATGCTTTAGGGGTCTATGTAAGCGATAATCATGTGAGAGACGCGCTGCTAGCGTCAGCATGAAATCACATGCTATAAAACTAATATGTTGCTCTAAAAGTCGTGGTATATGTCTGCAAGGGGACAGCAGTAGCTGTACTTTGAGCATCTGCTCTGGAGTGCCTTTCAGAATTCAAAATTGGCAAAACTTGCAGTCATTCAGAATGGTACAAAGATACCTACTCTTAAGTCGCACAGTAATTGTAAGCATATTGAATAGGAGGATAAAGTTAGGATTGTTATGTATGGAAAATGGATTAGAAAAATCGCCTGTTATTGGCGTATATGCACTGGGAGATGACAGAGATTAACTTCCAAAACTACTTAATGTTCTTGGAATGGAGTATCAACAGCATCTACTCAGCAATGCAGTGAAGTTGATTTTAATCTATCAAGACTCCCCTTGAATAACCAACCCCTCCCCTGGAGTGCGTGCCAATTAACATGACAGTAAACACTACCCTGCCAGAAGCTGGATGTTTCTGCTTATGAAATAAGAGTACATCATCAAGCAGCTATAAAATAAAATACTGGACAGAGGTGTTGCTACAGCCAGCTTTACTGTGATGGATCACTGATACTGACACTAGACTTGCTGGTGCTGCTGTTACTCTAATAAATGGCGTGCTGGGCTTTTTCCACACAAGCTGGACCAATGCCCTTACTGTTTGCCTTAAAACAAATTGGTTGGAAGTGTAATAACGTCCTAATAATTGCTGAAATGGGACTTGGTGCATGGAGACCAAGTTTGTGTGGGTGCTCTCTCACATAAGGGGTGTCTATTAACGAAATGACAAATATATTGGCTAAAAAAAGCTACTTTAACAGACACCATTTTCTACATCCTTGCCTCATCAGTGAAGCAGCTCAAAATAAGAATGAGAAGTATTCAGGTACTGGAAACTTGCACACAGCAGTACTGTAGAAGTTAAGGAGATCAGTGCAAATCTAGAACAAGGTTGCAATGCACACTACATATACATGTGGAAAGAAAGGGGTCAGCTGACGTAAGAGTTAGTGAACACTAGGCTGGGATTAGGGTACATCTATCCATGGCATGTTATGAGACCCTAAGAGGGCAGTGCAAATCATTAAAAAAATGATTGCGGGATTTACTACATCGTTCTATCGTGACTTGCATTTCAGGAGTATAAGGACGATAACCTCAAATCTTTGGAGGATCAAATATAACACATATGCTTACAGAAAAAGGGTTAATGGCACACTCCTAAAGGCTTAAAAACTTGCACTGCCAAAATGCCAGTTCAGTGTTACCCAGAAATGTTAGATTAGAGATACGCACTAAGCTAAGGCAGTACTCAATTTCTTTTGCTTGGTTTTGCATTACCAAACACTCTTAATATATAAATGTGTGATAGTGTTATTCACCAACTATAACTATTATTATTATTATTGTTATTGTTGTTGTTGTTGTTGTGTAGAACTATCAATGCCGAGAACAGGAGTAACTTTGTACAAGGTCCACAAAAATATATCAATGGTAGAATGTGAGACTTTATAAAAGTGTACAAAAAGCTTTCTACCATTGATATATCATTGTGGACCTTATACAGAATTATTATTATTATTATTATTATTATTATTATTATTATTATTATTATTATTATTATTATTATTATTATCCCTAATACTCTCATATATTTATTTACTTTTAATATTTCTCATCATCTTGTGTAGATTTCCACCAGTATTGTTGTACTGTCCGTTAAGACCATTGTCATTCTCACAACTGTGTTTTATGTGTATTACTAATATTAAAATTATTTAACTACGGTCATATGTATATTTGCGAATAAGCCTTATTTTTTCAATATTAAAAATTCGTGACTAATGTATATCGGACAGAGAGATACTGTAAGCGTTTTTAACAATTTATCCAAATTAGAAGTTTCTGCAAATTCTTGATGTTTTGAATTGACTGACTCTCCATCCTTCTGTTTTTCAATCCTTTTTTTATTTGTTATGCCCTTCTCTCTCTCTCTCTCTCTCTCTCTCTCTCTCTCTCTCTCTCTCTCTCTCTCTCTCTCTCAACACAATGGTATCCTTCTGCTAAGGCCGCCACTAACGTTCAGGTATACAGTACTTGCGCAGGTATGCCTGCACAGTCGACCTGTGCAGGCACACCTGAGAGTTATTGTGAACAGCCTGCACAATTTTTTCTGCCTGCGCAGGCGCTCCTGAACGCTAGTGAGGGGAGGCCACTTTTATTTGCTCAGCTTTCTTCCCGTCAATGGATGGAGAGAACGTTCCAATCAAAACAGAGAGTGCTGGGTTTATTGAATTGAATAGTGTTTGTACCATTAAGTTTTTAAAGGAGAATAAATATACAACATAACGAAGTAATATAAAAAAAGAATAGGCCTATTTGCGCCCATTCATGATTTTGAATCGTGTTATAAAGCAAGAATAAAATAATATTCAGTATAGTAATGGAACGGAATAAAACAATAGTAAACTATGTATGTTTATCCATTGTTAACATCACATGTTAACATTGAATAACAGCGCCTCCCTCAATGGACGTCTTTTTTAGGCATTTATTATTTTTTGTCCCGGAGTTGGGCAGTGCCGTCAGTACACATCATGCGGTGCACTGTAGGCATTACTTAAGGTTCTTTGCAGCGCCCCTTCGGCCCCTAGCTGCAACCCTTTTCATTCATTTTACAGCACCTCCGTTCTTATTCTTTCTTCCATCTTAATCTCCA
Organism: Macrobrachium rosenbergii; assembly: GCF_040412425.1. Taxonomy (NCBI): domain Eukaryota; kingdom Metazoa; phylum Arthropoda; class Malacostraca; order Decapoda; family Palaemonidae; genus Macrobrachium; species Macrobrachium rosenbergii. The sequence goes on along the minus strand of NC_089765.1, from coordinate 6,277,396 downwards.
ACCTCTCCTAGCAATAGCTTCACAGTGCAACTACGAGGTTTTCCTCCTGTTACACCTTTCAAACCTTTTTACTATCAATATCCGTTTCAGCGCTGAATGACCTCATAGGTCCCAGCACTTGGCCTTTGACCTAAATTCTATGTCCTTTTCTATTATTTATTGTTGCTGTCAGCAAGCCCGTTATTACCAGAACATCATATGTTGACGCCATGGCTGCTACAGAGAACTGAGTAAAAGGGCTGTATCGTCAGGTTTTCCTGTGCAGGCAGAGACCTGCTCAGGTAGGCTATAACTGAGCGTTAGAGGCGGCCTTTAGTTAGTCAGGTAGTTGCTGCGTCTATTTAACCTGGATATCTTGATAAGGATGATCTTTTAATTAGTATACATACGTGACGTTTGTCCGAATAGGCGGTGAGTATGAAAGTAAGGTGTCTGTTAACGAGCAATGCTGGAAAAGAAATGAAATTCAACCTCTTTCTCCTTTTATGTATGTATGTGTGTGTATATATACAGACATATATGTGTATATATATATATATATATATATATATATATATATATATATATATATATATATATATATAAAGGCAATGCCACGAAGGAAAGTTAAACGACAGTGTGGTGCTATTGTATGACGAACAAAGGCAAAAAGGAATTATTGTAAATAATTTTCATTATATGAAAGGGTTAATGGAACATTCATCATAAATTATATCATTTTATGATCAGGCAATAGAATTTAAAAAATTATTCAGAATCTTTCACGCTGTAGGAATGTTTAAACTACGGTGTTACTCTAGAATGGATGAGGCAAAACGGGAATTGTGCTAATCGTCTCATCTTAAAGTTTCTTCCTGCGTAGGAATGGTCAACATCCTCATTAGAATTAATGGCGGGTACCCTTTTCCGTTTCATCCTCACTCGCGACCAGGTGTACGGGAGAGCAGGTGAGAAAGAGAACAGGTAAAGCGGGGAACAGGAAAATATGGAAGTTGGTCAAAGGGAAATTCCTCTTGCCCAGAAGCTTGTCCTTATTTCTCTTTACTGGCTCGAAGCGATTAGCGACAGAAGAAGCCCATTGTCTCTCATAATTCGTAAAAATGAGTGGAGGAAATATCCTCCGATTTGACGTAGTTCAGTAAAGCCTTTAAATCCCATCCTTTACGAATGATGTCACTCGACACCCAGACGAGTAATTAGGTTAGGTTAGATTAGATTGGTCAGTTGCACGTTGAAATGGGTTCGTAAACAAATAGGAAAAGTCGTTTGATATTTTTCTTAAATATAATACTTCGCAAGATACCTTAACAGTAATTAGTGGTGAGGACAAGGTGAAATAAAGCCAGAAAAGAAATACATAAAAAAATTAAGAAAAGGGAATCGTGAAGGACATGTGACGTAATGCTTTACGTGTTGGTCGTGTCCGGTCATGTGCAGACCACAGCCATAGGAAATGATGCCCTGACCTTAACCCGTCACCACCAACGAGAAAGGGGGTGTTGGGGAGTGAGGGGAGGACTTAGTGGAGAGAGAGGGAGAGAGAGAGAGAGAGAATAGGGACAAGTGAGCAATTTCATGTTTTTTTGTATACCGGAGTAATGAGTGCGAAAACCTCTGGTACAGTTCGATCAGGTCTCTCTTGAAAGTCACGCAATTACAACACATATATACTGTAACATACACAGTTCATATATATATATATATATATATATATATATATATATATATATATATATATATATATATACATATATTACATACTCCCGTGTATTTGTTAATGCATTCGAGATTGTACGATAGTGCATGCAGCAGTGCATGTGAATGACGTAAAAAAAAAAAAACTTATAACCGCTTATTTTTATACATCCCTTTTGAAAACTGTGAGCTATGTTGTATTTATTTACTTGCTGCTGTTGGACCCAGGCACAAGTTTTACAGGGGAAATGTTGCCGTTTCCGATGAAAATTCTTTCCAATTATTTGGAAATGATTTAGGAGTTGAATTAAAAAAAAATGCCAGGTGTCATGAAAGATTATTGTTGTTCTTGGAGAAATTACTAGATCATGCAGGGCATCACTCAAGGGGCGGATAAGACAATCAAAATTTGTCTACAGGTTAAACCGACTTTGACAATCTAGTATTATTGAATAGAATGTAGAATTTAGGCCAAAGGCAAAGGCGCTGGGACCTATGAGGTCATTCAGCGCTGAATGGGAAATTGACAGTAAGACGGTTTGATAGGTGTAACAGGAGGCAAAACTCACAGTTGCACTATAAAACAATTGTTAGAGAGGGTGGAAAGTCAGATGGAAGAAAGACAACATGAACGGAGGTACAGTAAAAGGAATGAAAGAGGTTGCAGGTAGGGGCCGAAGGGACGCTGCCAAGACCCTTAAGTAATGCCTACAGTGCACCACGTGAGGTGCACTAAGTATACTTTAGTTTAACCAGACCACTGAGCTGATTAACAGCTCTCCTAGGGCTGGCCCGAAGGATTAGATTTATTTTACGTGGCTAAGAACAACTGGTTACCTAGCAACGGGACCTACAGCTTATTGTGGAATCGGAACCACATTATAACGAGAAATGAGTTTCCATCACCAGAAATAAATTTCTCTAATTCTTCATTGGCTGGTCGGAGAATCGAACGCGGGCCCAGCAGAGAACGATACCAACCCGTCTAATGAGGAACAGTGCAGGCGCCACTTCCCGATGGGTGTTTAGTATTATTTTACCCATATGTTTTCCCGTAAAACGACGGAAAGCGCAATGAAAGTAAGCTCTACTCAACTTTCCTGTTATAAAAGTGGGTTTCAGTTTCTTAAATCTGAAGAAACTACTAGAAAATTGTGGCTTACATTATTGTGAAGGTCGTTGCATATTTTGTACCCAGGTGCGTTCTTTGTGCGGAGGTAGTTTGGTAATAATGCTATACCACAATTTAAGAGGATAATCTGGAAATTGAAGTTGATCCAGCAGATGCGATACGCGATATTAGGGAAGATGATAGCATGGTCCGAGAGGGAGATAGCGTCTGAGGTGCAATATTACGCTCTGTAGCGCTACCCAGTATTTTGTTTTAATACGTTCGGGGAGGAATTTGCCGAATAATTGCTTTTGATAAATAATTCAACGCTGTGGGACACACACACATACACACACACACACACACACACACACACACACACACACGCCTGATTTGCTTCCCTCCTTTGTTCATGAAGCAGTGCTTGTAATCAGTGTCATTAGCCATCTTTTGCTGCGAAGAATCGAGGGGGGAAAAACTGGCAAAAAGACGGAGAATAAATGTGCATCAGCGTGTGATTATACCGGTAGCACAAGAGGCGGAGGAGGAGTGGGCGCGCCATGTGGTGGGCGCGAGGGATGATGAGCGCTTTGATCTTGTCTGAAGACCTTGTTGCTTGTCTTGCAAGACGACGCGTGTTGCAGTCTGTCCTGGGAAAACGTCGGTTAGTCTTAAGGGACGGCGGCCAGCAAGTCCTGCCTTTGCCACGCCGCTCTTTACTGTAATTTTGGACATAATTGAATGGACGCCCCGTCGGCTGCTGCACCTTTGCCAGGGCCTGACTTGGGCACACAGGGTTATTGGAGGGACTGGTATTGTTTGGGGTAAAAAGTAAAGCAATCATCATCGGTGTTGTTTGGTCAGTTTGTGTAGTCATTAAAATGCCAAGTAAAATATAGTCTCTCGCTCTCTCTCTCTCTCTCTCATTCTCCCTCAGTTTACTTTTTTATTTTTCATGAATTTTATCACTGTTTTATTCTCTCTCTCTCTCTCTCTCTCTCTCTCTCTCTCTCTCTCTCTCTCTCTCTCTCTCTCTCTCTTTTAAATTTCCCATGACCATTATTTTTCTTTGACTCGGCTTCATACATTATCAGGAATTAAAAGGTCTTGAGAGACACCTTTTAGAAATTTTCGGGATTATAACTTCGCGTTTTAGCGACAGCAAGACAGCGACTAGAAAGGTACCACGTGCGCAAACTCGTAGACTGACAAAAACAAGTAAAATGACAAACGAGATTTAGAACCCAGGCTTTTTCCTTTTCTCTCTCTCTCTCTCTCTCTCTCTCTCTCTCTCTCTCTCTCTCTCTCTCTCTCTCTCTCTCTTTCTTTCTTTCTTTCTTTATCCAATTTACCAATTGAAACGAGTGCTGAGCGTTGTGCGAGGGAGCGTTACTGACTGAGGGGTGAAAAGGTGAGGAGGCGCTGTCTGGAAGTGCATGTTGGGAAGTGAACGAGTGGAAGTGGTTTACCCTTGGGAAATTTCGGGAGTCCTTCCTCAGTAATCACTTCCTTTGGAACATTATGCTCTTCCAACTCCTCTTCGGTTGCAAAGGGACGCCGGGACATATCCTTGGCATATTTTTTTTTATTAATTTTATTATTTTCGCCAGCAATAAACTTCGCTTTATTTATTGCTCGAGGATTGCTGAATGGTGAGGTATATTATCTGGAAGAACAGCTTGTGCCCAGGTACCTATCAGTAGATGACAGTAAGGGTGTTATTACTTTCTCTATGATGGTTATCAGCAGAATGCACCAGATGGCAGCTCGAACACGTATTCCGCCTTCAAAAGTGAATTTTCCGATGTTTGTGCACTATCGCCATGAACAAGTTCGTCCCACGAAGTTCGAACGAATCTGGAACACCATCAGACTGATTGGATTAGGTCTCGAATCATGTTTGACGTCCAATTTTTATTTTTATCTCTTTTTTAGTTGTGGGGGGGGATTACTTAATGATCTGTATTCTAACCGGATCTTGATATCCCTCAAATAACCACTGCTGACCTGTACCTAAATTAGATTCCGTGAAATATCGTTGGTCCGACTCCGCCGTCTCAGTCAAAGGATATTCCCCCGATCTTATAAGGAGATTGTCACGGTGTTGTTGTTATTTTTTCATCTTATTTTAATAAAAAATATTGTCCAGGTGTGTCTGTGAAATGTGATCGACAAGAACTGTTTTCTTTCTGTCCAGTCACATATGACTTGTGATCCTAAGACCTCCCAAAATTATTCTTATTATTATTATTAGTAAACTAGGAAAACTAGGAACTCAGTGGTTTATGGATTTCCGTAGATAGAAATTATGAACTTATAAATCAGAAATTTTTGCCTTACCATATCCGAATTTTCAGTGAATATCTGAAAAGCTAAAACGTCTCCAGTGTTAATTTTTCTCCTTTACACTACCCTTTTAATACAGACATTTAGTTGCTGTATTTCGTTTCTAGAAAATGTATTCGTGGTATTTCCTATGAAAAGTTTTCGGTTACAGAATTTTCAGCAGTACGTAACTGGCAATACACTTCATGTATCGTAACATAAGAAGATGTAACAGTTTTGGTAACTTTCCAAGCGCGGAATATAACTTTATATAGTTTGCCCGAGTAATGTTTTATGCCAGGTTACAATATCTCTTCTTCACCTAGATTCCGATTCGTCTATATTATGCTTCTCTGTGTTATTCCCGTTATTTATGTAGGAGTCATTAAAATTATTCATAGATGCGAAGTCGATAGTCTTATAAAATGATTTTGCTGTGATTAGTGGGGTACTACAGAAGGAATCCCTTGTCTCCAGTGCTGTCTGTTGCCAATGCCGTGGATTTTATAAGAAAGATTTTAAATTGAACAGAATGTTTAGTTTGGAGTAATGGAGTAATAACGACATGACTTGACATTACTTCACTTGATTCTCCGTAGGGTGCACTGTAGGCGCTACTCAAGGTTCTTTGCAGCTTCCCTTCGGCCCCTAAGCTCCAACCCCTTTCATTCCTTTTACTCTACCTCCGTTCATATTCTCTTTCTTCCATCTTACTTTCCATCCTCTCCTGACAATTGATTCATAGTGCAACTGCGAGTTTTCCTCCTGTTACACCTTTCACACCTTTGTACTATCAGTGTCCGTTTCAGCGGTGAATGACCTCATAGGTCCCAGCGCTTGGCCTTTGTCCTAAATTATTTTTGTTAGTAAAGCACCACATGTTTGACAAGGCATGCTTAATAGAAGGCATCATATTTGCTAGGGTTGGAACTTAGATAAATCTAAGGAAAAAAGACATTATGGCAGACGGAGAAATTATTATTGAGTTCAAGTCCTTACAATATTTAGGAGTAGATGACATCCAACACTGGTTCTCTTAAAATGAAATTTATACAGAGACTAAAAGAGGCAAAATAATCGATGAATAAGTTTGATAAAATTTGGAAACAAAATATTGTAGACTAAAAGCGCACTCGAAAGTAAGGTTATCCATGAGTCTAGTTCAATCCGGACATTAAATATATTATGGAAATGAAAATATATAGCAAAGGTTATGCCGATTAAAGAATAAAGCTTTGAAAAAGAATATTAGAAGTCAGATGACAAAGAGTGAGAATTGATACCGAAAGGAAAATTATGGAAGTTCCATATTTCTGTGAAAGAGGTAGAGATGGCTTGGACATATCATTCGCACAACCTCCAGGAGAGTTGGGGTGATAGCATTAGCTGG
>NC_089765.1:6250875-6263375 GCF_040412425.1 Macrobrachium rosenbergii | reverse complement strand
TTATTGTATAGTAATAATTATATATGCTCTTGAAGAAAGGTAATTTTTTTTTCTATTCCACAGGCAAGTAAATAGTTAATCAGTTGCCATCTGTGTCACGAGTCTCAACTGTGGTGGTGGTATGTCATATATTCAGTTTTTTCTTATTTTATTTGCATGTGTGATTAGTGATATGAGCTTGTTTCAGTTATTTGATTTAACTGTTTATGGGGTGAGACAAATGATGATATAACTCAGAAGCAATCGAATTATCATCAGCAAAGTAATTTAGCTACTGTTGCAAATGAAAACATTCTCTCTCTCTCTCTCTCTCTCTCTCTCTCTCTCTCTCTCTCTCTCTCTCTCTCTCTCGTGTGCTAGCATGTCTGCGTTTTCCACTGTCATCGACTTTTCATTTTATATACCTCTTGAACAGTTTGATTTTTGTGCCCTTTTAGTTTTCTGTAAAAGAAACCTATTGTGCCGGCTTTGTCTGTCCGTCCGCATTTTATTCTGTCCGCACTTTTTCTGTCCGCCCTCAGATCTTAAAAACTGCTGAGGCCAGAGGGCTGCAAATTGGTACGCTGATCATCCACCCTCCAATCATCAAGCATACCAAACATACCTTCCTCTCTTTTACAGATACACATGCAAAAGCTGGTATGGTCATTGAAACATGGTAACAAGGTGGTTAAAGAGCACCAGGTGAGTCAGGGGCGGAGGGACCCATTTACTCACTCTGGAATTGGCACAATTTTTGCTATGATTGCCCTGCTGAGTAGATTTCGAAAATGTTAATGTCATGACGGATGGAACTATCCAGGAGTTTGTAGGTTTGATTGGTTGGTGACTTTGGCTTGTTTGTTGATTGTTCTGGTTAGACTTTGGCAAGAATGATGGTGCCTGATAATATTTATGAGCATTGATGTCTTACAGCATGTTGTAGTGTGCGCTAGAGTCATTGGGCCATCAACTTTACTTGTAAATGTACTGTTTGTAGAGTTCAGGAAGGTTCACTGTCCTTGAACTGCATCAATGGTGCCTCTTTGTCTGGTGCCCAGAGGAAGAAGTGGAGGTAATGAGGGAAAAAGTCACAGATGATCATGCTGAGGTAATGGAGGAATAAGTCACATAGTACCATGCTGGTGTTTTGTGAGAGCAACAGGATAGTGGAGGAAGAAACCTAAGAAGATCATGGTGGTGTTTTCTATGGGCAACATACCTCTGCTGTCACCTCCTCTTCCCCATTCTGTGCGTGCTTTGACCTCTGCTTCTTCTGCTGTAATGGTGTCTGCCTGTTGTCCCCTTATTCAGTCCAAGGAGAGTGTGCTTGGATCAAAAGACAAGTGATTGATTTTCTGGCGTTCTCCTTGTCCAGTGTTGCTGGTGTGATGACAGTTCCTGTCACCCCACTGCTCCTGCTTCGTTCTCTGCATTTCCTACTTTTTTTGCATCAACTCCGAGCCATCCCCAGGAGATGCCAGAGCTGCTGAAGATATTGATGAGTGCGTTGTATTAATGGTGGTTCCTGCTGTAGCTGTTCTGGCAGCACCTGCTCTTGTCCCATAATGGATGTCTGCCTCTACTCTGTCCTTGGCAGGCATGGGAAAGAACAGTGAGATATATGATCATAAGAAGTTGAAAAAGTGGTGCTTTGCTTTGCGTTCCTCTTACTTGCAGTATTCGTCTCCCTCTTCCTCCTTCTTCTCACCTTCCTCCTCCTCTTCCCCACCATCAGATTAACAGACTTGCTGGAAGAAAGCTGGAAGGATGATATCTACAAGAAGGCTTCTCATGGCTGTTGCTCATCATTTGAGAGTATTGATGAACTCAGCACTTGCTTGCAGGGGTAGGCAGTCATGGGCATTGCAGATGGACTGGTGCACGGGTTCATTAGTGACAAATCTCCATTGCATGAGTCTGCTCATGCTCGGTCACAGTGCTTATCTTAATTACCTGCATGTCCTTGGGAGAGGAGTTGTCCAGACTCATCCCATGTTGATGTTTCTTTGGAAGTGCATAAGGCAGAGTTAAAATTTCGTGGACTACGGGTCATTATAGTTTACTTAAGTAATCCACTTATGTTGCAGGATGTGCTTGCAGTTGGTCTCCTGACTATTGCAACCATGGTCATACTCTTATTTGTAGAACTAGCCTGGACTTTTCTCGGCTGACGTGATGTCAGAGTATGTTCAGCCCTGGGTTTGCCAGGCCTGTCCAGTGATCTGTGCTGTTTCACTTGGGTTAGGGAGTGTGCAATCCTGCTCACCTCCATCAGGAAGCAGGGAAAGCCTTCCTGGCTTGAGTTCCATTATGAGGCACAAAGGCAGTAAAGATGGATTGTGTTTAAGCACTTTAGTGCTTTGGGCCTTGACTCAGTGTCTGGGTCTCCTGGATACAATCCGCTGAACAGGGGCAGTGTTGGGCTATGGTGTCTCCCTCTACTTAGGTAAAGGATCCAACTTGTTCTGTCTTGGATTCTTCTGCACCTGATGGTCCCCTGCCCATATTACCCCCTTCAGGCCTAATTGTAGATGCATTTTTGTGTGGTCATTGAAGTCATTCATTGAGATAATGGTCTTTGAGGAGTGACCAGGGCTACTCCTTAACGCCCAATTTCCTTCATCAAGCATACCGTGGGATTTACCCTAGAGGCAACATTGCCCTGTTCCCTTTGTGCAAGAGATATTCTGGAAGAGGTAGATTCTTTGATTTCAGGGTTTAACCCATCAGTCAGTTTACCAAGCTTCTTTCCCAGCCACTGACACAGCAGTGAAGTATTATGCTCATATGGACGACGAGACCCACTCCCCACAGGTGGACCTGTCAGTCTGCGGGCTGATGAACAATCATGTTCGGAACGATTAGTAAAGTAAGGTGTTTTTTCTTTATTCTTCTGATGGAGGAGCCGTGGAATCCCGATTGAACTTTGTAACTCAACACAGTGGCAGCATTTGCCTTTTCCAAGATCTCTATGGAGGAGGGAAAGGCAAAGTTCCGAAGGGTATTGGTGGCAGGAGAAAGAATAATTGACCTTTCTCTAATCCTGTCAAACATACAAATAGTCTTGAAAATGTTTGAGGAAGTTCTTATCATTTTAGAAAACAGGTTATGAAAGAGAGCAGTTACACACTTAAGAATGAATGGCTCTGGGTTCCTCCTTACACTTTCCAGAGAATCAAGTCGAGGTGGAGAACTTTGTGGCTCGGGACTCTGTTATCCACTGGGCAGTTTCCTCAGTGATTCTTCAAAAGTATTAAGTATACCTTTTTCCAGACCACGTTGTGATTAACAGCTCTCCTAGAGGGCTGGCTCGAAGGATTAGAATTTTTACTGCAGCTGAACCAACTTTACCTAGCAACGTTTTTTACAGCTATTGTGGAATTGAATACATTATCCCGAGAAATCAATTTCTGTCAAGAAATAAATTTCTAATTCTTTTGGCCGGCCGGAAACTCGGGCTCAGTGATTGTTATTATTAGTAAAACTCTACCTGACTCGTCCAACGAGGAACTAGTGATTCTTCAAGATCCATGAAGCACTGTACCTGAAGCCTTCGGGTCAAGGTAACGCCACCGGCATCAGGCTTTGGAAAAGGTCAAACCTCTTCCAAGGGCTGATCTGGGTCCCAGCATTATTCTTCCTTGTTTAATTAAGTGTGACTGTTTGTGAGTGATATACATTAGTATGCGGTTTTGTGTGTTAGTTTTTAGCTATTGTCGCTTTTCAATAAAAGTTCATGTCTGTATTGCCATGATGGTGCTGAATGGTCTTCCTGGGTTCAGCACCGGGCCATGTGGCCCAAGGCTCACTTTAATTGCCTAATTTTCCATCTGTACTGTGTGAGAGCCAAAATTACTTTTATCGAGCACACAAACGGTTTTCTGTGAAAAATCATGTTTTTGAAAACGAAGATCAAAAACAAAGTCTCCTAGTTTTATTTCTTTATGAAAGTGTACAGGTGTTTTTCTACTTTCAGCAGGGAATAAATTCCCTAAGTCCAAAGTGAGAAAAAGAATATTTTGTCTCTTGTAAAGTCATCCTTGTGGAAAAGTACAAATGCGAGGTGTGTGTGTATCTATGTCTTTCCCAGATCATCTTGAGAGTTAGATTTTCTTTCGAGAGAGAGAGAGAGAGAGAGAGGTGAATTCTGACTGTTAATTGAACGATACAGCAACGGTTCATCTCAGCCTCGTATGTTTGATCTGTTTTGGTTGATTTAAAAGTAGCAAATTTTTCTTCCGCCCGTTGTCAATAAATTTTGCTCACCCGAGATAGGAACTCTGTTGCAATTTCTTCGCTCGTTTTTTTACAGGAATATAATTGAATACATTTAACAGCTTCGTTTGTTTGCACGAAAAGGCGTTTATCGTTTAGAGTGCTTCAGTTATTTCAGAATGTTTAAAATTATTATAGTGTTAACGTTAACAGTATCAGTAAAATCCAGAATATATAAACAATGATAGTACTATATGATAACAGAAACCCAAAGACTTTAAACTTGAACGGTGTTTATACAATGATGTAATGTTAAAAATGTAGTGACTCAGAATTTTAACGTTAGCACTGATGATAACAGTATCAAGTAAAATCTTTTGTTTATTTTACATATGATATTTACTATGAAATTAACATTTTTATTAAATCAGAATATTTTATACCATGATCTAGTAGCGTTGACGTTAAATTATTATTATTATCAGTACAGGTATTCAGTGAAAGACGGAATTGAAACGAATCAACAACAAAGACTCTCTTTTTGTCTGTTGCTATCTTGACAGGTAACCCCCTCCATCCCGAGGGTGGAAATAATTTATTAGGCGCTGCTCCGATCAGCTTACTTCGCTTTCAGCAGTTCTCATAGCACCCTTTCGAGTGACGGATGCGATGGTTTTCCCAGATCATCTTGAGTTATATATTTTCTTTCGTTCGTTAGCTGGTCTCCTCAGGTTGGAGGTGAATTTGCTTGCTAATTAGCACAGCGTCCGCAACGGTTCATTAAGTTCTGTTGTGATCTGTTTGTTTTGGTGTGAAAAACTACAAGGGACTCCTCGTTCATTGTTCGCGTTAATTTGATGCTCCGTTTTAACATGTATGTTAGTATTCATCGAGTGTTACTGAGTACCAGTTACCTGTAACAGCGTCGTTTGTAATTAAAACGCAAGCACATTGATAAGAGTATCAGTAAAATCAGAATGTTTAAAACAATGATAGTAGTATGATAACAGTATCAGTAAAATCAGAATGTTTTATACAATGATAGTAGTATGATAACAGTATCAGTAAAATCAGAATGTTTTATACCATGATAGTAGTATAATAACAGTATCAGTAAAATCAGAATGTTGTAAACAATGGCAGTAGTATGATAACAGTATCAGTAAAATCAGAATGTTTTAATAAATGATAGTAGTATGATAACAGTATCAGTAAAATCAGAATGTTTTATACAATGATAGTAGTATGATAACAGTATCAGTAAAATCAGAATGTTTTAAACAATGGCAGTAGTATGATAACAGTATCAGTAAAATCAGAATGTTTTAAACAATGATAGTAGTATGATAACAGTATCAGTAAAATCAGAATGTTTAAAACAATGACAGTAGTATGATAACAGTATCAGTAAAATCGGAATGTTTAAAACAATGGTAGTGGTAGTAGTATGGTGAAAACAAAATAAATCGTTGAGGCTAAAAGATTTTAGTAAATTTTTTCTTATTTTTTGCGTCCTACCAAAAGGGCGTTCTTTTTACAGTCATTTTAGGAATGTGAATCTATCTCCTTAATCATCCACACATACAAAGCAATACGTACTTACATACATACATACACACACATATATATATTTATATATATATTCTCCTCAAAAGTTATAAGGCTAAATCCTCATGCATTTCTTTACGCTGGTTGCGATCTACGACTGTCTGCTGACTACCAAGCACCTAATTCATCTCTTGGCTATGATGGAGAAGAGTGCTTAAGGATGGAATATGGTAATACTACTTAACTTCGGCTGGAAATCAAAGCCCAGTCCTATCGCTAGTAAGTGTAGTAATCCCGAAATCAAAGCCCAATCCTATCGCTAGTAAGTATAGTAGTAATCCTTTCTTCCTAATAAAGGTGGCTGTATAACAAAAATTTTAAACACGAATAGACTGGCAAAATAAGGATCTGCATATTTAGTTCTGATATGATTTTTCGGAATCTTGAAGGCGGTGAAAGTATGTAGTTCAAATTTTGATAAATTTAAGTGGACCAGTTAAGCTTATGTTTGCTCTTCACAGTAGGGAGGATGTAAGATATTTCATGCGCCATGTACGTCAAAAACTATAATGTCTGCAATTTATCTGTTAAAAATAAGTTTTACTGAGTCGTGGCTTGCTATTCCAAACGAACAAAAATAATAGGAATTGCGATTCCTTGCTGCACGGAGATACAAACGCTTCATTTAATTCCTCTTTCTTGGCGAGAACACAAGAGAACAGTAACTTTCACTCAAATGATTTGGACACTGTTCAAAGGAGGATAGTGACTTTTGCTTTTTATTGAGAGAAAGATAGTGAATTTTGCTTTTTATTCAGAGGAGGATAGTGAATTTTGCTTCTTATTCAGAGGCGGATAGTGACTTTTGCTTTTTATTCAGAGGAGGATAGTGACTTTTGCTTCTTATTCAGAGGAGGATAGTGACTTGCTTTTTATTCAGAGGAGGATAGTGACTTTTGCTTTTTATTCAAAGGAGGATAGTGACTTTCGCTTCTTATTCAGAGGAGGATAATGACTTTTGCTTTAGATATTAAAGAAGGAAGTTAGAGTTCTCGGAAAGATGTAGGACAATAGAGCGCTGCTACATTATCATTCTTTTTCGTAACCTTGATCATTCTGTTGTACTTGGTGAGGTCAAGCAGATTGACAAGATATTTAAACTGAAAGAGGTTTGGGTACCTTTCTTGATCTTAAGTGCCCTTAATGATTAAGTGCTCAGTAGGGAGTCAGCGTGTGTTTCTTTGAGATATTGGGAATGGACACATTTTTGAGTGACTAAAATTTCCTCACTGCACTTTATAAACTCACTTTTATCCTCCAGGCAAGTTTCAGTCTTTATATTTGACGTTGCCCGAGTGTGAACGATTTGACAACCTAATTTTCTTAGTGCTCCCTGTTTGTAATTTTGATCAGTCATACATCTATTTTAGTAATTATGTTAACAACATTGCTCGAGTGGCTTGCTGAAGAAGCGGAATTACCATGAGAAGATGCAGGCATTGAATTTTGATAGCCCACTTTTATGACGGTGTAGAAGAGGCTGTAGTCTCTGTAAGAACAGAACAATAGACCCAGCAAAGAACTGGTATGGGCAAGAACAACAAGAAGCTGAAATGAGAAGATTTAGCGTTGTTCAGCGCCTGACTTACGAGGGCTAAACTCATAAGTATGTTATCAGTTTGTGAAGGGAACAATGGAAGGCCCTTCCATACCCTCCATAAAGTATCGGGAAGGGAAGCGAAGGTCTGCGTCCCGTTCCTTTTTATGATTTTTAGTGTAGAGTCAGAGTGCAACCATTGCGTAGCCAAAGGTTGCTTTTATAGCCAATGAATAACCTCCGTCTTAAAAATGCAATCTGCTGTTCATCAGCATCTGAGAGGTTGACACACCCTTACCTTTACTTTCCCCTCCCCTTCCCTTCCCTCCACCCATATATGCTCCCTTTAAAGAACCCCACCCGCCAGTGTACATAGGCTCTTGACTTGCACAGTGCATTTACCGTACAACTGTTCAGTCATGTCTCCGAAATTTGAAGGACCGTGTAACCCCCCTCCTTCCGATCGTACACTTCTGTTTCCGTCCTTCGCCGCCCGTTTCGGTACATCTCTTGCTTTCAATACATACCTGGTGAAGACTCATGCTCTCCGCGCTCGCCCCAACCCCCCTTTTTCAACCACACCCATTTACCCTTTCACGTACGGACGGAGATCTGCGCGCGCCCATATCAATGGAGATCCGTAGGGATGCACCGTTATGTGAGGCTTTTGTCAGTACAAAGGGATCGCTCCCCCATAACCCCGATAGGTCAGTCCGCAAACAGCCACTATGACGGGTATGATGCGGATGGCAATTCTTCTCTGATTGATGCTGGGAGATGTAGACGCATGCTATACGGTCTTGCCGAACATGTTACCCATCTCATCTCTCGTGAAGTTAACGGTTTATCTTGCTTGCATCTACGTCTTCGAAATACTCTCCTGAATTTTCCATTTGTGGGTTTACTTATTGTATCTTTTTTTCGCGTCGTCCTTGAATTTGGTTTGGTTTGGTTTTGTATCATTCATAAAAGGGAAATCTCTTAAAGTATTTGATCCCAGAGGAACTACCTCACACCCTGCTCAAGTTGGGAAAAAAAATAATTGAAACTTATCTTCTGGTTTATTTTGGTTTCAGTAAAATAACTGCTTGTTTTGAACACAATCAACATTTATGAATAATCTCTCTCTCTCTCTCTCTCTCTCTCTCTCTCTCTCTCTCTCTCTCTCTCTCTCTCTCTCTCTCATACACACGCACACACACCGTGCATAATTTATGTATCCTATTTATTTGCAGTGTTGTACGCATAGTGCATATGTACAAACAAATTTTTCCGTATAAGGTGCATTATTTAGTGGAAGGGTTTTTTTATGTGCAGGTAATTTTCAACGCCATACCGATGAGGTTTTATATCCTATCAGGTAATAGTAGTTCCTGCGATTGTATGTCTGTGTCTGTGCTCGCTTACTAACGAACCATCGCAGTTTAATTAATAGGAAAGCGCAGGTAATTCTGATATGCATCTACTTATGAAAATGAAAAATTCCTCGAGGCAGGCGTTTTTTCCTAATGCAGAATCTTCCTAAACTGTGATGAAGGTCGACCAGGTTGCATTTTCCCGAGTATTGCACCAGCCTGGGACCTTTTCCTGAAGAAAGCGGGACGTCATATCTTAAAAACTAACCACAGAATTTTCTTGAAAATAATCTCATTACGTTTCCCACACTCAAATTTAATTGCATTATGATTAAACTAACCTAACCTAACCCAACATAACCTAACCTAAAAGGGGCATGGCAAAAAACCGGGGCTGGTGCAATACTAGTATACAGTTCATCTCGGGAACATGGTCCAGGTTACACTGAAATTCAGTGACAGTACAGTTAAATAAATTGCAATAATTATTATAATGATGTAAATTGTAATAATTGAACTTCATCTTGCAAAGGAAAGTTTAAAATTTTCTGTGATAAAACGACTGTCAGATAACCGTGGCCCTTACTTTATTTTCAGTTTATGTACTTACATAAAACATGTTTCTTTAATCGTTCGTGCTACTTAGAAGAATTATGTCCCTTATAATAGTTATGAAATGCTTTAAGTTAAAATCTAACCTTCATTATGCTGTTATTCTTTTAGCTAGAATTTGACTGTAGTTATGCATAAGTTAAAAATATTTTTCTACCTGATATGACGAATCATCAGTAATGCGTTCCACTAATATCCGAACTTTCATTTGCTTTGGGCCTTCTATATCCCCGGCCACACGGTAGTGGTCCAACCCTAATCCACACCAGAATTGATTCCGCGTTTGCCATTTTTCTTTAGATTAACCACTTCATTCTCTCTCGGGCTCTTCTCCCTCTACTGGTTTTCTCAATCTTTCGTAGCCTCGATACGTAAAATTCAATTATCCTTCTTTAAAAAAAAAAAAAATAAAAAGTCATGTAGCAGCCTATCTTTT
This sequence comes from Macrobrachium rosenbergii, assembly GCF_040412425.1. Classification (NCBI taxonomy): domain Eukaryota; kingdom Metazoa; phylum Arthropoda; class Malacostraca; order Decapoda; family Palaemonidae; genus Macrobrachium; species Macrobrachium rosenbergii. Next base: position 6,253,630 of record NC_089765.1, on the reverse strand, counting down.
TTCAAGATAATTTTTGTAACTTTCCCTGCTGTTGGAACGACCCGTGGTTCTGACCGTAAAGTCAACGCAGCATTACTGATCTGTCTTTTCAGTATTTTCAGCACTTTTCTGGTCTTAGATATTGTTAGGGGTAAAATTCAATGCAGAGCTTAAAAATTGGAAATATTAAAGCGCAAACCGTTCTCTGTACAAGCTGATTTAGTGCAGCATTTTGTAATGCAGTTCTTGGAATTCGAAAACGAGCTCCCAAACCTATCTCCCATTTTCTTTACCATTCCCACTCCCCACCCACACTGATCAAAAAATTAAGTAAAGCTTAGTTTAACCAGACCACTGAGCTGATGAAGAGCTCTCCTAGGGCTGGCCCGAAGGATTAAATTTATCTTACGTGGCTAAGAACCAATTGGTTACCTACCAACGGGACCTAAGCAGCTTATTGTGAATCCGAACCACATTGTAACGAGAATGAATTTCTATTGCCAGAAATAAAATTTTTCATTCTTCATTGGCCGGTCGGAGAATCGAACGCGGGCCCAGCAGAGTGCTAGCCGAGAACGATACCAACCCGTCCAATGAGGAACTACCCACACCGATCATTGATCAATAATCATGCATCGTGGATATTTGTGTGCCACGGCAGTTTCATGTTAACCTGTAATATCGCTAACCAAATCAACCAGTAACGATATGTCACGCGGCGATACCTTATTGGTTGATGAATAACGTCACGATAACCGGGCGATTACGATATGACGCATGGGGCTTCCTGATTGATTGCTCGATATTAGTGAATGATGTCACTATCACTGGATTGCAGTTCTCGTTACTTGCTCCGTATCTCGCCGAAAGTATTATTTTGCGTGACAACCAAGAGGTTTTGTATTAAGTAAGTTATTCCAGTCAATTGAGGTGGTATTATAGGACAGATGCCATAACTAAAGTAAAAATTGCTATTTAAAGCTTTAAATGTTCAAGCTTTCCTCAGGCTTCGTTGCCAAACGCGTGATAATTTTCAAGGTAATTATCTCATAGTACCCGAGTTTGAATCGAGGAAATTCTAGCTCGGTTCATGGGACGCTAAAGGACAAGACAAAACCCTTTTATTTGACGATCGCAGGAGAATGATTGAATTTTTAGACGACTGTATCATGAGTTATCAAGTAGTATTAAAAATGTCTACAAGCTTTTAAAATTATATTTTACAATTAATTAAGGAAGGTTATTCGCTGGCCTTTCTTTCATTTTGGTTTACTGAATGGAGACACATTCTTTGTAGTATTCTTTATAGTAAGGGTTCCCTCCTCTCAGACGTTCCGAGATATGAACACCATCAAAATTTAGAAATTGTAAAGCAGTCAAATTAGTAAGACTGTAAATTCCACCAGGGCTTCAGTTTACTTGTATAGCTCCGGTAGTCATTCAAATATTATTAACATTCACCAAGCTTGCATAATATAATTGCGTACGCAGGTAATGTGGTTGCCTCTAAGTCAACATATTACAGAATATATCGAACATAATTGAATATTGAATAATGAGCCAGAAAAACTAATGATTTCAGGGAAATAAATTCAATAAAACTTCAAAATTGTTCAATAGATCTTTTATACTTTCTCATATTTCGACGATAACAATAACGTGCAAAAATACTTATAACTCATGTTGCTCACTCACAGATATTTCTGTGATTGTACGCGGCACAGAACGTTTGTTTTTATCATTTCATTTTTTCTAAAAGCACTTTAATACAAACGAAAAATAGCAAAGTCAAACCATTAATTCTTCTTGTAAAACGTAAAAATTAAATTTTGAAAATGAAGTATCATTATAAAAACACTTCAGTTTCGTTTAACATAGTTTTCACGTTGAAAATTGACATTCGTTTGGATATTTGCATTGCTCGTCTCGTAAAGGGAAGTTTGCCTCTTAAAATGATACGTTGTCACTACATTAAGCTTGCTGTGAGATGCATGAAACAAAATTTTAAAATGAAATTTGCTACAGCAGTTGCAATTGCATCTAATTATAACGGAGCAGGAGTCGAGAACGAAGAGCAGACCGTTGATTGTAACAGCAGCTCTCTCTCTCTCTCTCTCTCTCTCTCTCTCTCTCTGACCAAAATTGCATAACACGTACGATGTGCATAATCGACTGGCGAACTTTAAATATTATTGTTCCCATAAAGGGATAATCATTCAGAATCCACATGATCTAGTATAAGTTAAGATCGCCCTTGGAAATTGGTCGTTTTAACTTGACTCTACCGTAACTAGTTATGCAGTTTACGCACATTAATAGGCTGTAATCTAAAAAAAAAAATTAGCTGATAGTAATGACTAAAACTAACAATGGCATCACTATGATTATTATTATATTATATTTAGATGAACCAATTTCATGTCGGTCGTTGATCCTGTTTAAAAAAATCGTTTCCGAAACTACCGTGTGTGTTTTTCGTTAAATGGAGGATGGTAGTCCGGTTCATGGTCTGAGACCATGGTCGGAATTCACTCCTCGTGTAAATGCGTAAGTGCTGGTGTCGAAAAATGTGATTTACCTCAAAGCTAAAAATGTAAACTCTACGGTCAATGCTATCCTGATTTTAGTCGGGAGAAGACCGAAAAAATATCTTGGCTCCACTCAAGAACGGTTGAGATATCGACACGGAGTTTGCGTCATAAACAGGGGTGTCAGAGGGATTCGTCTCGAAACCTTTTACCATACAGTAGTAGTGACATGGACGGGGCCAAGATGG
>NC_089765.1:6230875-6240875 GCF_040412425.1 Macrobrachium rosenbergii | reverse complement strand
TTTGTAAATCAGCATTTACTTAGGATTCATTGCCGCACCAATGTCCGAGTCATGCAGTGATACATCGGGCGATGGATTGGGGATACGACTGTACAAACGCAAATGTTTACCGTTGATTATCGTACACCACATTATCACCTGGGACGATACTCGTCTCCTGTGAGTGAGTAACGGCTTGCCTCCGAATGACTGCCATGACTTGGTGAATACATTCGCAGGATAAATTAAGGTGAGGGTTTTTAGTCAATATAAGAGATATACAACGTGTATTTATGTATATAATGTGTAATGGAGATACATATCCATCTGGCGTAAAGTTTTCTATAAGGAAATCGGTGTTTACTAAGACGAAGTCCTTGACAATCGAAGGAGTCCGAACAACATGATGTAACATCCTCCTCCTCTTGATACCTGCCCCCTGACACCCCCTCCCTCCCTCCCCCCAATCCCTCTCAGATTTTAAGCTGGCCCGGGAGTCATGTAGGAGGTCGTGGGGTCATCACTGGAATTCTCTGGCGCAGTTCATCTCCGGCCTTTTTGTTTTCGCTCAGTCCCAAATGTATGGCTGTGAGTAAAGAGTGAATGACCAGTAATACCTTGATTGTTGAGCATTTCAAAAGGTTCGAAATCAAGTCTGGGGTGTTGAAGGATTGAGAGATGCCCGGTGGAGGGGGGTGGGGTGGCAGCAGCCCTTTGCGTGTCACGGATCTCGGATAATTCCCTTAGAAGGCCCAGGCGTCTTTTACCGACGCACTTCGAAGGGGTCGCGCCACCTTCAGCGATGGGAAGAATTTCAAATTTCTAATCGGTTAAGACCCCATTAGCCTCTATTACCACCTCCCATTTTGGGGACGCGCCGACTCTTTTATCTTTATTCCTTTTTTTTTTTCTTTCCTTTTCCTTTCTCGCTTGATGAATATTTATGTCAAAGATCCCTCGGGAATTAGCCGATGTCTAATGGTATTAAAATGAGATAGAATATTCCCGTCAGACGAGCCCACTTATGTTAAACTGGCTTTGGGGGATATGCTAAGTCTCGCTCCTTTGGCCTCTCTATAGGAATTCGAAGGGGAGGAAATGGGAGGCCAGGAGAGGCACATGTGAAGGGATGACAAACTGAAACAAACTGTAAAAACAGGGGGTAATTTAATTTCGTTCATATATGCATATAATATACAGTATGTATATATATATATATATATATATATATATATATATATATATATATATATATATATATATATACATACTTGCATACATATATATATGTAATTATATATATATATATATATATATATATATATATATATATATATATATATATATATATATATATATATATATATATATACATCCGGTAACATTTCACTATGCCACTGGTCAGTGCCTGATGGGTGGCTGAGAGAACAACAAGATAGCGTCAACCGATAACATTCGTATGGACAATCCCATCCTAAAGGCATCATCAGAAGGGTAATTCCTTGCGACTCCTTAAGAGGAAATTAATGAATGAAATAACAAGGAAAAATCCAATAACAGGCGATGAGGCTTAGAAACTGAAGCGTTATTACAAAAATATATGTTTTTATTGTTTTAGTTTACGCAGATAATTAAAGATGCTGAAATTGTCAGCGCAGTGATGTTTAGCCTGGCTCGATCTTTGTACTTTTATGTACGCTGCATTGCTTATTGAAGTAAATTATCATATACTGTAGGTATGCAATTGTTGTTTATTTATGTACGTATAGAGAGAGAGAGAGAGAGAGAGAGAGAGAGAGAGAGATGAGCACTTTCGTCATAATGTGTCGTTGGCATTGGATGACAGCGAGAGAGAGAGAGAGAGAGATTCTCACTTATGTCATAACATGTCACTGGAACAGGATGACAGCTAGAGAGAGAGAGAGAGAGAGAGATTCTCACTTATGTCATAACATGTCATTGGCATAGGGTGACAGATAGAGAGAGAGAGAGATTCTCACTTTCGTCATAACGTGTTGTTGGCGTTGGATGACAGCTAGGAAGAGAGAGAGAGAGATTCTCACTTTTGTCATAACGTGTCCTTAGCATTGGATGACAGCTAGGAAAAGATAGAGAGAGAGAGAGAGAGAGAGAGAGAGAGAGATTCTCACTTTCGTCATAACGCGTCGTTGGCACTGGATGACAGCTTGAGAGAGAGAGAGAGAGAGAGAGAGATCTGTGCTGAAAGCTTTAAATGAAAATGAGAAAGAATGTCAATGACAAGTTACTTAACCACCGCAAAGAGGAACGGCCTGCCTTTAGCGTCAGCGTTAGCGCAGCAATAGTAATTACTCGACCAACAAAGCAACATGTTCATTTAGCCGAAGCAGAACTCCCCCATTATAAAGCACGGTAGCGACTCCGCCATTATTACCATCATCATCATTACTTTCCTTTGCAGTAGCACCGCCGTTAGGATTCCTAAATTAACACCTCAGTTCACCGTCAGTTGCAAGGAATAATCATTACGGACAATGGGAGAAATGTCAGCGGCTGGGAGAATAAAGCAACGAAAAATGGACCGTACATAAAACGAAGAAAAATCGAGAAAAATAAGAGGAGAAAAGATGGTCCCCCGGGGATGTGGTAGGTTTTGGAAGTAGGGCGCTGGTTTGTGTGGTGGAAGGTAGTATTTGAACCGCTATTAGAAATGCAAAGTTAAAATTTACGGATGATAAAGGCCGCAACTGCCTGTCAAGGTGCGTGGTATCGGCATCGTTCATTCACTGACCACATCTTTGACCCCTTGACCTCCGCCTCCCTGTTCCTTACTGAACATCCACCTACCTCTCGCCCCCCCACCACTAATCCCCCTCACAAAATAACCCCCTCCTCCTCCAAACCCTTCATTCCTCACTTACTTGTCTATCCATAGTCCTGTCATCTAAGGGAGATGGAGCCATTGTGATGTTGTCCACTAACTAAACACTATCTCATTTCAAGAGTGGATGACCCAGAAGGCCTCTCGCGTGTTTTAAAAGGTCAGGGGTCAAACCCCCCTCCAAGTCAGCATTCGTTGTTTGTAAAAAAAGTTGTCGACTCATTATTGTCGAAATTATCCTGTTTAAAGATCATATATGGATATCTTACCTTATTGGCATACAGTGCATGCATGATAAGTGTCTGAAGAGGATTCTACCTTGTTTCAGGTAGCTTGACGCCACACTTGATTTTTTCAAGGACTGTTATGCTACTAGCATACCCGCGCATGTTGAAGGTAGTTCTCGTATATTTTTTTCTGTGAACTGACACAGATATATCAATCAGGATCTTGCAACAGAAGAGAAACCTTCAAATCGAGAAGCGAGTGTTCGAGAAATATTTTTTCGAAGCGATGCATTTGCATAATATTGCTCGTCAGTTGGCTATCAGATTCCTCGTATGCGATTTATCCTTGACTTGTTTATTTATCAGTTCGGCATGTCAATATTGAAGAAACAATTTATCACCCTTAGCCGTCGATCAGTTTTTTCTCTCATCGATCATATCGGTTGAACGACTGCGGAGGTATATACTGAATACATATATATATGTTTAAGTTTTTATTCAGTTGCACGAGGATCGAAGGTTACAAACTGTTTTAGAGTCCTTGCAACGCATGACTTATGTTCCTGACATATTTGCATCATGTGTTGTGCCCCATTATATATATATATATATATATATATATATATATATATATATATATATATATATATATATATATATATATATATTTATTATATATATATATTTATAAATATATATATATACTTATAGTGTGTGTGTGAATTTTATCACATGCGCTGTGATTTTTTATATTCATTAAACAAATTTCGTTTTAATATCAAATTCACTCACCAGAAAGACGAATTTCTTATCACTTATAAATTCTTCTTCAAGTTATGTTATTCGAGGTTGAGTGAATTTGATGTTAAACGAATTTTGTAGCTATATGTAATGTAATATATATGTATGTATGTATATATATATGTATTTATTTTATATATATGTGTGTGTGTTATAAATAAATAAATAAATAAATAAATATATATATATATATATATATATATATATATATATATATATATATATATACACACATAATTTGTTTATATATATGTGTATATATATATGCATGTGTTTTTAATTTGTTTGTTTGTTGTGTTTGTGCACAGGTATTTTAGAATTTAACGAATTCTCAAGTCTGTTATATTGGGTACGACGAGGCATGTTTCAAGAATCCTAAATGCCGTTTATTCTCGCGGTAACTTTTAATAATAAAATCTCAGAGCTACTCCGGAAGGGCACAGAATTCTGTGTAATCCTTAGTTCAAAGCCAGAGAAAAAGTCACTTTCCTAAAATGATTAAATCGCCAGTTAGCGACGATCAACCTCATTTATCCAAAACTGAGGGTGAGATGGATGACGTCATCAACGATCAACCACAATTATCCAAATTGAGGATGAGATGGATGACATCATCGACGATCAACCACAATTATCCAAATTGAGGATGAGATGGATGACATCATCGACGATCAACCACAATTATCCAAATTGAGGGTGAGATGGATGACGTCATCGACGATCAACCACAATTATTAAAAATTGATGGTGAGACGGATGACGTTATCGACGATCAACCACAATTATCCAAAACTGAGGGTGAGATGGATAACGTCATCGACGATCAACCACAATTATCCAAAACTGAGGGTGAGATGGATGACGTCATCGACGATCAACCACAATTATCCAAATTGAGGATGAGAGGGATGACGTCATCGACGATCAAACACAATTATCCAAATTGAGGATGAGATAGATGACGTCATCAACGATCAACCACAATTATGCAAATTGAGGATGAGATGGATGACATCATCGACGATCAACCACAATTATCCAAAACTGAGGGTGAGATGGATGACGTCATCGACGATCAACCACAATGATCCAAATTGAGGATGAGATGGATGACATCATCGACGATCAACCACAATTATCCAAAACTGAGGGTGAGATGGATGACGTCATCGACGATCAACCACAATGATCCAAATTGAGGATGAGATGGATGATGTCATCGACGATCAACCACAATTATCCAAATTGAGGATGAGAGGGATGACGTCATCGACGATCAACCACAATTATCCAAAACTGAGGGTGAGATGGATGACGTCATCGACGATCAACCACAATGATCCAAATTGAGGATGAGATGGATGATGTCATCGACGATCAACCACAATTATCCAAATTGAGGATGAGATGGATGACGTCATCGACGATCAACCACAATTATCCAAATTAAGGGTGAGATGGATGACGTCACCGACGATCAAGCACAGTTATCCAAAATTTATGGTGAGAGGATGACGTCATCGACGATCAACCACATTTATCCAAAACCGAGGGCGAGATGGATGATGTCATGTCGGGAGCCTACAGGAGTTCGGGTCGTTTCGGCCGTGCACTAAGTCATTTAGGCCGCAAGCACGTTTACGTGCAAAATGGGCGCCGTGTGTAGTACCAGGCCCTTGGAGATGTACGGAAAACATAAAATAATGACGGTAAATACCATAAACATAAGGTCTTACATTATTTTGGATGTTACGGCCTAAATGACTTACGGCCGGAACGACCAGGACCGGCCTACAGTGGTGTCACAAAGTCTTGTGTTTTTGGAGATATATTAAGTCTACATTAATAAAACGCCTTTGAAACCGCTCTCAGGATTTCTTTTTTTTTTTTTTCTAGTCATTTCCTTAATTGAACAGCTCATTGTGTTAGCTATTTAAATATGCAGGCTTTTCATGAGGCGTGAATGTTTCGGAAACTCCACTGGTAGCTGACATTTCAATTTTGCCTTCGATGTACAGAACGGTGTTCGACTCCTTCACTGAAAAGGTCAATGTTTCATGGTCAGATAAGATGGTGTGAAAAGTGCCTTCCTTTCTTTAGAATAAACGCTTGATGAGTTATCACTGTTACTGTTGCTTTTTTATAGAACTTCCTCATGATAGAGAACTCATGTGTGATAAAGTGAAGGACAGAGTAAATAAGTTGAGAAGGAAGGACAAAGACGGTTACATAAGCTAAGAAAGTAACATTCAGTAGATAATTAGATGCTGAATGATGAAAGTAAATGACGAAAATAACGAAGGAACTGGAACTGTTACTTGAGTGCACCTCGAGGAATGGGATTTCAAAATCCTGTATTCTGGAAGACCATGGCGAAGATTAGTTTAGATTAAAGGTGGCGTTATTCAAGCTATTCAAGCACGGGTCTTCTTACCCTTTAAGCGGCCTGTAAGCGTGATAAGGTGTGAAACAGAGGGGGAGGCCTGGTGTGGGCCTTTGGACTCTGACCAACTAACGAAGACGCAATGGTTTGTGGAAAACTGATAACATGTTCGCCACCTGCGGTTAGGGAAACTAGATGAGGCCCCTCAAATGAACAGATACGTCAGCAAATTAACCATTTAAAATATAATAATATAAGATATTATAAACTGTGCAGTGTATATGTATATATATGTGTGTGTATGTGTACTCTTCATTGTGGAAAGCACACGGATTTGTTACCAGCACCACCGTTATGAATTCAAGAACAATAAGTTGAACAACGAGACCAGCAGAAAAATAGCTAACCGATAACTCTGGAAACCGTTACTTCAGGGAAAGGGGGAAATTTAATATCGAAATGAGCGTTTTCCAAATTTATGCGAGTCTGAGGCGACGTGAATTGGCGATGATTAAGGAGTGAAAGAGCAGCGGGCGAGATTTACAACGGGCATCGTTAAGGAAGAAGAAATTTTGGAAAGAGCCGAGAGAGACACTGACGAATAACAATAACAACTCAAGAGGGCTGGTCGTAAGGATTTTATCATTTTGCTGTCAAAATGCAAAATTGCTTTCTCTTTCATTATGCAAAGCGAAGGTGGCTCGTCTTGTGAGTGATTGTCTGTGCAGCTTGTGAAGTGTTGTAACGTGACATGAATTTTATGGAAATCTGTCAGAGTTCAAGTAAGTATCACTTAGTGGTTAAGTAATACATCAAACTGGTCTCAAGTGGATATTCAACTAAACAAGTATAATCAAGGCCACCGAAAATAGATCTATCTTTCGGGGGTCTCGGTATAATGCTGTTTGAGCCGCGGCCCATGAAACTTTAACCGCGGCCCGGTTGTGTCCTATCCTATATCGTTTTCAGAAGCACGATTATGGCTAATTTTAAGCTGAAATAAAATAAAAACTACTGAGCTAGGGGCTGCAATTTGGTATGTTTGATGACTGGAGGGTGGATGAGTCAACATACCAATTTGCACTCCCCTCTGCTAATAATTCAGATCTGAAAACGCGGAGAGAAAGTGCGGATTGGTTAAGTGTGGACGGACAGACAAAGCCAGCACAATAGTTTTCTTTTACAGAAAACTGAAAATGCAGTAATTGAAGGAAGGAAAATAAGTAATGTAAAATTCAGCCAAAATGATTGAAAGCATTGGCTGATGGAAAACGTGAACTGGTAAAAGAAATTCTTTTGATGAAGTGCATGTGATTCATTTTCCCTTATAAAGGTAAAATTAAATCTTCTTTCCGTCTCTCCACCAGTTTCTGAAGATCAACCTATCAAGCATACGTGCACTTTTGTAAAATTTAAGATATATAGGAAAATAATATTGATAATTTTTCTGAAATCTCTCTCTCTCTCTCTCTCTCTCTCTCTCTCTCTCTCTCTCTCTCTCTCTCTCTCTCTCTCTCTCTCTCTCTCTTTTATTTTTATTAACTTATTCACCTTGGTTTCCCTAGAGCTTGTCAGGGATTTATCTAAACCTCACCATTTCCTTTTAAACCCGAAAACAGTAAGAACTAGATAATGATTAATCTCAGCATTTATCCGCCAGGTGAATCTTGATCAACCTTTTCGTTGTTGATTGTCCTTGTTGCCAAAAAAAAAATGTGCACTGGAATTAATATTGAAGAGGAGGAGAATTTTACTTTACTGGAACAGTAACTGAATTATCTATTGCATGTGTTTCTCAGTCGACCTTAGCAGTGTTCCCGAAACCAGTTCCCTTGTTTTACTGTTCATTTCAAGCCAAAGTTTTTGTGTTATCTCATGTGAAGTAAGTTTTTTATGAGGACTTGCTTGATTTTATTGTTAAATATATATATATATATATATATATATATATATATATATATATATATATATATACATATGCTCTATATACATATATATATACTACTCATATTAGCTTCAATCAGATGGAGTGGTTTTTAGATTCAGATTCTTTCATTTACAAAGTACAGTTTACCAACTACTAGCTCTCAAGACATACTTCAGTACTGATGCAGAGGAATAACAGCTACCTCAGGTTCCCTTGTTTTACTGTTCATTTCAAGCCAAAAGTTTTGTGTTATCTCGCGTGGTAAGTTTTTTTATGAGGACTTAGCGATTTTTAGTGTTAAATATATATATATATATATATATATATATATATATATATATATATATATATATATATATATATATATATATATATATATATACATACATACATACATACTACTCATGTTGAAGCTTCAATCAGATGGAGTGGTTTAGATTCCAGATTCTTTCATTTACAAAGTACAGTTTACCAACTACTAGCTCTCGAAGACATACTTCAGGTACTGATGCACAGAGGAGATAACAGCTACACTCGGGTATATATGTGTGCCCCTCCCAACGTCTCTTATTGTCCTTTTTCTAATCCCTTCGGGACTATCCCCTTACTGTCCATCTTTTTGTTTATGTTTTTCTAGAAAAACTCTGGTTTATAATTTTAGAAGTGATCTTGTCCTCAAAATTATTACCTGTGTCGCCTTCCATTGTTTTTTTATTTTTCGTAGAAGTTGATGAAAGCGTCCTCTACGATCATCCTCAATGTTTCATTCTTATTGTTGTATGTGAAACCCGTTTTTTCCCTAATTGACCTTGTGGTTATGATTCCAGCAGTGTTTGGCTGGTGCCGAGGCTTGGTTGCGGTAGTGAATATTCTTCTTGTGCTGTTTTGCCCTCTCCTTGCACGATTTGCTGCTCTGACCAAAGCACACTTTATCACGATTGTCACAAGGTGGTGGGTAGACCCCGCCCCTCTTCTCCTCCCCTACTGTGGGTATTTTATTTCTGGTTACCGTATTTCTAATGTTGTTTTTATAATTCCGAGTTAATCTAATATTTTTCAGTTTCTTGTTTAAATCCTTAATACTTTTATTGTTTGGAACCATGATTGTATTTTTCTTGTTTATTCCATCTTTATCTTAGCGCGATTTCCAAATAACAGTGTTTCCACAACCAAGCCTCGGCACTGGCCAAGCACTGCTGGAATCATAACCACAAGATCAACTGGGAGAAAATGGACTTCATATAGAACAATAACAACAAACAATTGGGGGTAATCGTAGAGAACGCTTTCATCAACAGCTATAAAAAAAAGAAGACAAAGGAAGGCGACATAGGTAATCATTTTGAGAACAAGTTCACTTCTAAAGTTATATACCAGAATTTTTTAAGAAGAACATAAAAAGATGGTTAGTAAACGGATAATCCCGAAACTCGAAGGATTAAGCATACGACCAAGGAGATTAGGAAAAAGGGAAGCTAGAGATGTTGGGAGGAGCATATATATACCTTAGTGTAGCTGTTATCTGCTCAGTTCATCGGTACCTGATGAAGAAGACTGTACAGTATGTCTTTGAAAGCTAGTACTTGGTAAATTGTACCTTGAGAATCAAAGAATCTGGAGTCTCATAATGCATCACATCTCATTTAAGCCTAACACTATTAGTAGGATGATATAACACAGTAAAGCTGTGTGGCTATTTTGTGTCATATATATACATGTATCTTGTAATTTCCACAGTGGTCCCGTGGAAGTATATAATAAGTCCTCACCTGAAAATAAAAGGAAATGGTACCAAGACTTTCAACTTTTATTCCAAAGTCATC
>NC_089765.1:6150875-6225875 GCF_040412425.1 Macrobrachium rosenbergii | reverse complement strand
AGGAATCCATCACTTTTTCTCACTATGTGCTCAGTTTCTGCAGTAACCCCTTCTGCACAGCGAGTCCTGGAGCCACTTTGCATCTAGTTTGCCAGATTCCTTTTCAGGGTTTTGGGATCGTTCCTAGTGTTCCTATGATTATGGGTACAGTTGCCACTGGCATATTCCACATCCTTCTTATTTCGATATTCAGGTCTTGATACTTATCAATTTTTTATTATTGTTGTATGTCTTAAAAGAAGAAGATGGCTACAAAAACAACCATTTATTAAAACAACCATTTTATTATTATTATTATTGTTATTGTGTACTATTGTTGTTATTATTATTATTATTATTCAAATCTTCTTACAATCCCGTGAATATGTTTTATAAATACAAAATCACACATTTATGTAGGATTCTGTATTTACAAATGATAAAATGAAATCCAGGAGCTGAAGAAGGGAGCTGAGCAGGCTCTCGAAAGCTCCTGGATTTCATTTTATCATTTGTAAATACAGAACTTTACATAAATGTGGATTTTGTATATTATTATTATTATTATTATTCCCCGCAAAGCAATCGGCGGTTCTCGTAATCTGTCCCACGTTTAATTGCCAGTACGTTAAACTTTTGGTTGTTCAGTAACGTATCTAATAATGGTTTGACTGAAATTATAAATGTCTAACAGTTGCACTAATCTGCTCATGAGTGAGTTACATTGTAAGGAGGTCCAGTTTGAGAGTTAGTTTTGGGAAAATATCTGATTTTTGTGCATCATACACTGGTTGCAAAACCGTGATGTTTTCCAGAGTTGTTGGTTGTGAACGGAAGTATATTCCTATGTCAATGATATTTTATATTTATAGCTTGCACGGAACAGAAACTAGTTGGCCGTTGGAAAAGAATAGTATTTGTTGGCCGACTGCTGTACCGTTAGGTTGAGAGCGATAGTTCCCAGAGATAATCATCTAAGATCTGTTTATACATCTGCGAGAGAGAAATATATCTGTAGACCTCACTGATCATATGTAATCATGTACAAACTTTCAGATAAACTTCTAAAGTGGCTGTTTTAGCCATCGTCTTTTTCTTCTTTTAAGACATACAGCAATCCCTGTATGTTCCTCTACTGGTTTAAACTTTTTGTGTTCCTGCTATTCTTTCATTCTCATCCGTCACCTTTCTTCTTCTAGAAAGGATTATTCTCTCTCTCTCTCTCTCTCTCTCTCTCTCTCTCTCTCTCTCTCTCTCTCTCTCTCTCTCTCTCTCTCTCTCTCTCTCTGTCACAGAAGGGAAAGTCTCTTTTTAAGACTGCAAAAAGACTCTCGGATTGTCCCGCTTTAATGCCTCTGTTTTCAAAGCCATGACTGATGAGCAGTGTCGAGGCCTTAAACAAGACCTAAGATGACCTAGAGTTATTGTGCACATGGTGGATGTTGGCAGATCCCCTCTGAGCGCGTTTCTGTTGCCGATGTGTCATGGAGATTTCTTTGCCTGGCCGTGTCGTCAGGACGCTGTAAAGCTGGACTTTTTAATGGTTGGATTCCGAGGTGTCCCTTCTATTTACTACATATCCCTGGAACTTATGGTGCCATAATTTTCGAGGACAAGATCCGAGTAATTGCTAATGGCGGCTGGGGTCTACCTTGTTTGGTATTATTTTGAGTGTATGTTTCACTAAAAAAAATTACTTGCATGTCCGAAGAAGATGAATTTAATTTTTTCACGTTTTTGTAACATTGGAAAGTTTACTTAAAACATAAAATTCATATTAAAATCGTCATTTATACACTGTATTTGTAAATACAAATTTATGAGTAAGTTATGAGACGCTCCATGCATGTGCAATGCCTAACAAAAAGATGTATTTGTTAGAGTTTTGTCAAATATCATTATTTGAAGACGAATTTTAAATGTGTCAGTTTCATGAATACACATTATTTATTTTTAAAGTTTTTTTTATATGGCAAGCAACTCAGCATTAATCATCAGATTTCGTTTTGAAATGATTTTATAAAGCAAATGATGATTGCGCGTATGCAGTAATAGGAATGAATAGATCTGTTAGATAAATGAAATCCTGCTATATACAAATTACGTATCATTGACGATTGCATAACTTTCTGTAGATAACATTTATCCGAAAGAATTTCGCGATCTGTTATACAGCAAATTGTCCATCTGCACATGTTTTCTCTCACCTTTTCACTGTATTCCTCGTACTTTGAGCTTCGTAGTTTGTTCTGTTGTAGCTCCCGCTTAGATATTTAATGCTTCAAAAGCTGATTGCAAGATTCGGTATATTCCCCCATTGAGGGGTAGTGCCGTCAGTGCACCTCATGGGTTGCACTGCAGGCATAGCTTAAGGTTCTTTGCAGCGTCCCTTCGGCCCCCTAGCTGCAACCCCTTTCATTCCTTTTACTGTACCTCCGTTCATATTCTCTTTTTTCCTTCTTACTTTCCACCCTCGCCTAACAATTGATTCACAGTGCGACTGCGAGGCATTCCTCCTGTTACACCTTTCAGACCTTTTGCTGTCAATTTCCGTTTCAGTGCTGAATGACCCAGCTGAATGGTCCCAGCGCTTGGCCTGTGGCGTAAATTCTATATTCTATTCTATATTTGTATAATTCTATCTCGCACAAGACTCTACATTTCCATTGAAGTGTAGCTGTATAATTCGACAGTATTGTATGACGAATCTCCATGTAATAAACGCAGTGTGTATTCATACAATATTTTCTATTTATAACAACGATGGTCTGAGGGGTGATCAATTAGCTTTACTATTCATCAGCGTAGGGCCAGCTTTCCTTACCACTGCACTGGGCCCTTTACAGTTGTCCAGAATGACGTTACCTTGGCTCGAACTTCGTTACTTCCGGGAAGCTGGTGTTCCTCTTCGGTACAGGAGATAGCAGCATAGGTGACGCACGCGCAGGTAACGAAGAAGAGAGCGGAGCCTTGCGTTCTAACGACACAGGGGTTGGAACTCGCCGTCTCGACCCTCTCGTATACAAAATCTTTCTATCTTAGCTATCAATTAAAGCGGGGGAAATCCTTATTTTCACATCGAAAAGAGGTACTCCTTTTGAAGCAGGAAATACAAAAGCAATCAGGGAAGGGTTGTAGAGGGAACCAAGCAATGAGAATAATTTGCAATTATTCGAAAAAAAAAAATGTCCATACGATCTGGGTGCAGTTGTCTGGAGTTCATTGGCTTTTTACCCATCTTACGAGTAATTCTGACTGAACTTGTCATGAATTACTTCCAGCAAATTTACTAAAAAGACTCTCGTCGTTTGCAACATGTTGGAAAATTAATGTTTCAGTCGTTTAAACCCGTTCTCGCCACGTGTGGGACTCGATTTGTAGCTTCTTAAACAGGAAAATCCTCAGAGAAAGATCGAATCTCGTTCCAAAATATGGTGAATTTTTTTCAGGCGTTGTGATAATTGTATGCACTACGTTAGATCACAATTGATGCCCGAATATTTCTAAAATCCCACATGCATATGAAAATAACATACATTGGAAAAATGCAGGTAATAATCCCAGCTTTATGAACTTATCAAAACTTTATATATATATATATATATATATATATATATATATATATATATATATATATATATATATATATATATATATATATATATATATATATATATATATAAATTATATATATATATTTTATGCCTGCCATAAAAAGCGTGATTGAATATATCAAGGAGGAAATATGCTTATATACAAAAATGTTTTGAACATGAAAACATTTTTTAACGTTTATATTAATGTAATATTTAGTCACCAAATATTTAGTTGTATCTTTTTCCCAGTCCCATTTTTATCTCACTTAGAGAAGATCGTTGAAACGAGGGGTAGGAGGAGTCGCTTGCCGCAGTTCTCACTGCTCGTTTCTCTGCAATTCTTCTTGAAAGAAGGAACTGGTGATGTCCTGCTCACAATCATCGCCATAACAAGCGACTTCTTCATTTTTTAAACAGGCATCACTATTGATGTGTTAGAAAAGCGGAATTATGAGTCAGGAAAGCAAAACGGCGCAAAAAGAGGAAGGGATCTACGGGAAAAGAGGATGGTAAAATGATTGTACCCGTGTACCGCGTCAGGGAGGGTCTGTTTATTTCCTGGTTCGTTTGAGGGTAAGAAGGAGATACCGGGTATAGGCGACGAAGGATGCAGTTCCCACGGTCGTTAATGTTACCTCTCACATTTTGTGTCTTGCTTGTGGACCATTAGCCTTGGGCTGATTATTGCATCATTGCAAAACTTGATATTCAAGTGTCGAAGTCGAAGTGCAATGGGTATTTCTTTTTAAGCCACGTGCTTTAATTCTTATTATTTTACTAAGCAAAAGCGATATCCGTGAACTTGTTCCGTAATAGTTTAACGAACATGAATTGAGTTTATATTTTTCTTTTCGTTACTACCGTTATGACAGCAGGCTTAAAATCTTATGTGATTCAAGTGGGGTTTTTAATTTTTTCCATAGGAAATAAGAGGAATATTGAAAACGATAAGAGGGTCCATCTGATAGATGTGACTGTGAAAAATATTTGAATATGAAGATTTTGTTACTAAAAGTACTTTGGCAAACATGTCAAGAAAATAGCATAACGATGTAACTGGAAACTACAAGAGAGGCTATAGAATTTTTATGACATCCTTCATCAGCAAGTCTTAAAAATTCAGTAGAAAACATACCTCGGCAAAGACGAGTAATATGTATAGTTAATAAAATATTGTGCATTATTCACATGAATGGTAGGAGGGTCCCTCATTTTTTCAGGTACACGCTAACGTACCATTTTTCATCAAAATTCGATCAACTGTTCTGAAGATACCTCGTTAACACCATTTTCGAAATTGGGAGAAAGTAATGTTTTTCATAAATGCCTAGAACTGATGACTAAATTTTGAAGAAACTTGATAAAAAAATTGATTGGGTAACCCCCTGCACTTCATTAACTTTCGGTGAATAATGATGAAGGTAATATGTGCAAATCATTACCTTCTTCCAACTTCTTTGGCGGGGGTTATCGAATGCAACTCGATCCGTCACAAATGGGAAGCGAATAAGTAAAGCATAAATGTTAGCGTTTATCAGAGTGTAAAGGGAAAAAACGGTGTCGAAGGATGTTTTGAAGCTACCAATGAAAGGCGGACAAAAAAACCACCTCTTGCTTTGGAAATATTCATTAGGAAGCCATTCAGGATTCCCCGGGCGCAAATTCCCACGTCACGACTTGAGGCCAAAGAAGCAGCTCTCTCTCTCTCTCTCTCTCTCTCTCTCTCTCTCTCTCTCTCTCTCTCTCTCTCTCTCTCTCTCTCTCTCTCACTCACTTATTGCATGTTAGACCATATTTGCAAAAAGCATTTGCAGGCAAGTCTCGCTAATTGCGATCAACACGCCGATGTAGCCTTCGAATGAAGCTGTCAATAGCGTTGTGCAAATAGAGTTTTTCATTCCTGCTCGCCCGCTTTCGTGACGGAGAGTTTAACCCAAGCGGTGATATTGAATTGAGGTTATGTGCATGCGACGCTGTTGTTAAATGTCGTTGTCATTATTATTGTTATTGTTGTACCGGTTTTATCATCGTTTATTGCAGTCGTTGTTTCTGAATAGCTTTGTTTATGGCTGTACTGTTATGCTATTATTATTAATCTTGTTGGTAATATCATCGAAGTTGCTGTTATTGAATTTTTTGGCTACGTGTTACTTCAGTAAAATCGAGCTTCTCAAATCTTCTATATCTTGTTTTTCTCCAGTTTTTTATATACAGTAATCTTAGTTTCCAAGAGAGAAATAAATAAATTGATGAATATGATATTCTTGGAAATTTTGCACTGCAATCTATGCTCTTTTGTTCAGCGAATTTAAAAGGGAATCCAATATGTGATAAATTTTGGTGTTGCCTCTTGAATCCAAACTTTCTCCAACATAGACTGACAGATCTTATCTTTGGGGCTTTTAAATTTTTATCTGTACTTTCCTACAATTCTCATTTAAAATTTGCTTCTTCAGTTTTTTATTTTTTATTTCTTATAAGAAGCAAACTATGTTTTATCTTCTTTGGCTGTCTCGCTGATCCTGTATAGTTAAACGTAACCCTTAGTACGTTTTGAGGAGTCACCCCGTTGGGGGGTAATGCCGTCAGCGCACCTCATGCGGTGCACTGTAGGCATTGCTGAAGGTTCTTTGCAGCGTGCCTTCGGCCTCTAGCTGCAACCCCTTTTATTGTACCTCTGTTCTTGTTCTCTTTCTTCCATCTTACTTTCCATCCTCTCCTAACAACTGATTCACAGTGCAACTGCGAGGTTTTCCTCCTATTACACCTTTCAAATTTTTGCTGTCACTTTCCGTTTCAGCGCTGAATGACCTCATTGGTCCCAGTGCTTGGCCTGTGGCCTAAATTCTATATTCAATTCAATTCAATTTGAGGAGTCAGATTGACCCCAAAAAATTTTTAATGAGTTGCCATATAGCCACCAATTGTAATACGAATCTGGCCATCCGTGAACGTATTTTTTGATAAGTCTAAAGTGAAATTAAGTTTAAAGAAAAAGCTATAATATAATGCGGGAGTTTCAAGGCAGCAAAATACCCTGGGGTTGTTTGGTACCTCACGTAGCATTTTCTTTTTTCAGAGTCTAGATATTATTGACCATGCCGCTGCCTGTTAACCTATATGCCGTATAAGGTCAGATTAACCCCCAAAATGTTTGTTGATTTTTTTTATTTAATAACTAAAACATTCACACAAAATTCTATGTCTGTAACTTTGTGTACGAGACAGAAATCCACCAATTGGTTGGGGGTCTTTCATGGCCCCAAATGGAGTTCGTGTTCTTGCCTGGCGTACACAAGGGTTAATCCAGTGGCATCGTTGACGAACTCTATACGGAGTGATAGACATTTTCACTCCAAGTACGAACGTTGTTGAAATTCTCTAGTTTTTACTTAAAAAGTGGATTAGCTTGAAATCTGTAAGTTTTTTTTATCTGTGATTATTTTGTAAGCAAACTTCATTTACTGAAATATAACCGAGGAAATTGGATTAAAACAAGTAGGGGTCAGTCTTGTGACATGAAATATTTGCTCTCATTTAAAACAATCAATTTATTCTTAACTGTATTTTTACAAAACAACACACACATTTACACATATTTATATATATATATATATATATATATATATATATATATATATATATATATATATATCATTGCAGATCCACTTTTCATGATATTTAACGAATATTTATGTAACTGGCAAATAAATATAAGAACATGTTTCAGCCCTGAAACAGTTTGAAACTCGTTTCCAGGATGTATAAAAGTTACAAAGTCACATTGTTACCGAACAAACCTTAGTTCTTCCGTTCCGCAAAGCCATTCAGTGCCGAGACTTATTTTCTTGTGTAGTAGATATATTAACTATAGCTTGCCTGTGCGCTTATGCTAGGTGACCCGAGCATGAATGACCTCTGCTTGTTATTGGCTGAGAAAGTAGAAAAGGAAGAAATTACTTTAGATTTTAAGGATTTTATAGGTGTGACGACACTAATTGAAGTTCCAATTTAACTGACCGAGATAGATGAATACATGCTAAGGTGCTTCCAACTTCGAATACGGCCTCCGCTCAAAATGTTAAGCAAATTAATTGCTGGGTCTTTCTAGTCAGATTGGCAAAAAATACAAAGAAAAGCTGAATCAAGATCTGGTTTACAGTTTACAGTATTTGCCCTCGACATTCACGGTAAAAACATGTGCTTAATGTTGGTATACTCAAAGCTTACAAAGCAAAAGAGTGTATATCAAGCGTCAGTGTTTAATGATTGTAAACTCTGCGGGGATAGCTCTCCCATATGAACCGACAAAATGAACACGGTTGTAAGGCACCAGCAGGAAAACGCAACGAAATGACATCCATAAGAATAATTTATTATTGTTATTATATTTCATTATTATCAGATGAAAATTGCGTGTATAAAATAATGCAAATATCTGTTTTTAAATGATGTAATTTCAATAGTGGAACGTAAGAAAAATTCTAAAGATGCCTGTGAGAACACGAAGCATACTCCCAGAGATTAGGTTTGCAATCTTGATTTATGTTATGTTTTACGGCCGGTAAAGAACAGCGGTTATAAACTCATGAATAGGGTATTTTTTCATATATTTGCCTTGAATTGATTTTTCCTTAAGGAAAACTTGCCTGACATTTGGCTAGTAATGACAGTGGTTAGAAGGCTACAAACAATATCGTTATCATTGTATACACGTTCATCTTTGTGTTTAGATGGGATAAATAGGTGGTGCGTGTGTCTGTGTGAGTTTGAGTGTTTGTGTGAAATGGGTGGTGTGTGTGTGTTTGTGTGTACACATTTGCATAACCAATAGACTTTCCTTTTTAGTCGGCCGTTGTTTTTCAGGTAGAATTTCCCGTTAGCAATTGGCAGTATGTCAAATTCTTAATTAAGTTTTTGTGCGCTAATATTGATAATCCCATGTGGGCAAATTGGAGAGCAAGAACCCGACCTTGGCAGGATGTTGAGCTAATAATGATAATAAGCGATATTGCTGACGAAAGGTTGCTTCAGTAAACAATGGTAACGATAATATTAATAATATGTACATGGTGGATTTAGATAGTTTATCTCAAATGACAGAATGACTGCAAAAAAAAAAAAAAAAAAAGTTGAGTTTCATTTTTTCAAGAATGAAAATATAATAAATCGGAAGTAATTCACATGTTAAAGGTAAGCGTGATGCCCTGTAAATTATTATACCAGTTAAATGTTGCTTAGGGCTGCTAGAAATTTAAAAAAAAATTCCTAACCGATATATCATCCGAAATGCTCATATTATAAATTGAAACCAAAGAAAGCGTATCTTTTAAGTGCATATTGTGGATACGTTACCTGGATTGATACGGTCGGTGGGTTTTAATATATGCATTTTTCCAGATGTGAATTACATAGAGTCTTTGGTTTCACGCTCAGCGCCGTCAGTAATAATAAAATATCATGCAGGTCGTATTCTCTCAGATCAACAGTGATCGCTGTGTGAAATCATTGATATTAATGCTTTAATATGCAAATTGTAATGGTATTGTCTCTGAACATTGCTTGTGTTTTGAGGCTTTATATTCGTTTTTAAAACTGACTGGTATTTGTTGTATGACTTTTTAATAGTCGTTTTTAGTATTCAAATATAATTTTTAGATTTTAACCTTATTTTTAATAGTGAGATTACAAGTCTCCTATGTTACGGATTCGTTCAGTAAGCCAGTTATATTTTCGGCATCGAGGAACTCGCTGTCGGCAATCGATGTTGCAGCATTGTTGATTTGAGGTTAATGTGACAGAACAGATCGTGTTGAGTGATTTTAGTGGAATTTTACATAAAAATAAATATATATATTAAAGACAACTGCAACTGTCTTTGTTTTGTTTCCAGAGCTGAACGTCGAAGTCGACAAAATGAGGAATGAACTCGGTGCTATGTGCACTAGAATTTCTCTGAGAAGATGTGTTCAAAAGGAAATCTCTTCCTTGCATGTACTGTATTCAGATTTTTGTATTGCATGTACCATTCAGATTTGAATTCTTAAGGTAAAGAATGGAAACGTTTTTCCGACTCTGGTAACCGTCATATTTAACATTTTTAATAAATTTTTCGTTGAGAGGTTTTTGAAAAGCGAAGTTTCAAAGAAGATCATTGGCCCTGACGGGATACGTTTGGATCAAAGTGAATCGACTTGACTCCTTTCACGTAATAAAAGTGGAAGTTTGTCTTTTAGCCATGTTATTGTAAAATGCTACTAAAAGGTATGAGATAATTCCCTTCTTGTATTTTCCTTAAAAAAAGTTGTAGGTATACCTTAGTTTTTTGATTTGGCTCTCAGCTGGATGAGGATTGAACTATTACGTGGCTAGAGCAATTGGTTGCCGCGAGTTTGTGGAATCCGGGCCACACAATGAATTTCTATGTAAACTAACTCTTCATCTTGAAAGTCCAGCTCCACCGCTAAGGCAATGTAATCAGATTATATTTCTGAAATTAGTCTCTCAGTATCACTGTCTACCAAGTTAAGTTTGGTAACTAATATTAATAATAATGTGTCCTCAAGTGTTCAAAATTGAAGAAAGTCGATCCTGAAAAATGAAATATTTTTAAAGTTGACATGTGGCGTTGCATGAGTAAGTCTAGGTGGAAACTTGTATGAAAAAACCCACCAACTCGAAAGGTACCTACCTACCTGCCAAGTTTCATCATGGTAGAGAAAATGAAAAATCTTAACATTTAGATTAATATTCGACCTCGGGAAGTAAGTGAAGGTAAAAATTATTTGGTGAGAACATTCCACAGCCCTGAAATGTTCTGTTATATCAGAGAAAGTAAAATGTTGACCTTGCAACTGAAATGCAACCTTGATAGATAGGCCAAGGTAAAAAATACAAAAATACCTTCGACTGATAGTTTCACAGGCTACAGGCTGGAGGCTGATAACTTTCAAAGCTTCTAATATATAAAAAAAATCCACTAGTTCTCCATTTCTAAATTGACTTGTAACTATGAAAAATAAGTCAAGGTAACAAACGTTTGTATACAGTTAATCAGCAAAGCCCAGGGTCACTACTTATCAATGCTCTTGAAGTTAGAAAGAAAGTCTGTCAGCACTTTTTCTGTCCGCCCTCAGATCTTAAAACTACTGAAGACTAGGGCTGCAAATTGGTATGTTTATCATCCGCCTTCCAATCATCAAACGTACCAAATTGCGGCCCTCCAGCCTCAATTTCTTTTTATTCAAGGTTAAAGTTACATAATCGTGCATCTGGCAACGATATAGGACAGGTTAAAGTTTCAAGGACCGCGGCTCATAAAGCATTATACCGAGACTACCGAAAGATATATCTATTTTGGTTGGCCTTGATTATATGATGTACAGTAAATTCGATTGCTCCGACGAAGCTTCGGCGCATTTTTTACTTGTTTGTTTTTACTGAACTGAATATGATGGTATATAAATATCTATAAAGTCAAAAGTTTCTAATTTGTCTTTGGAAGGGAGAGATGAATAAGTATTCAGGGGATATTAGAAATTACTTTGCCAGAATCACAGGGAATGTGAGATGGAAATTAAGCATTTCCATTCTGTACGGTGCCATTCAGAGGTGGTTTTTTTTTTTTTCATCACCCGAACACCAACTCCCGTTAAAATAATGCTATGTAACATAACAGTAACAGCAGCAGACCCGCTTAATTTAGGGGCTGCATGTAAATAAGTTTTACAAGAGGCCAAACAAGGGAATTTTTTTCCTGCGGGAAGATAGTTATCACTTCTCTTGAAGGGAATTTAGATAAAATCTGAGGTTACCTGTTAAACCCGTCTAGCAGGCTTATCACTAGATTTTCACGCTGTATCGAATAGCTTCTCAAAAGGTGAGAAATACTATTACAGTGAAATTACTATAATCGATTTTCAATTTTGCTAATTGTTTCATAGTAAGTTAGCACTTAAAAATTTCACATTTCTTAGCAAAGGAAGTTAGCATTTATGAAATGAGCATTCTTTACAGAAAATTAAAAAATTTCACATATCTTAGCAAAGGAAGTTAGCATTAGTGAAATGGGCATTCTTTACAGAAAATTTCAAAATTTCACATTTCTTAGCAAAGGACCCTAATCTGCTTGATTAGTTCAGCAGGTATCAGTAAAAATCAACAGCTTGGTCCAAAGTTCTTTTTTCTGTTTTAACTTTCGAATCACCAATGTTTTCCCTGCGAATTGACGTTCAAGAACCTGTTAAGGCGAAGTGGTTGATATTCCTTTGGTGCAATCTCAAAAGCGCGACACAATACGCTAATTGGTTGCCTCTGAGACGTTTCGACTGACGTTTGTTATCGGCTTAGAATAAATCGCAACCTTTCAATGTTGAGGCTGAAGCCTGATTTGCACGTCGGATTGAATCATGGTGATAATTATGAAGCTGAGAAGGAGTATCAGATTAGGACGGGGTTCCCTGCCTTTGGAATTCTGTCGACGTCGTGTTCGTAGACTGTAAATCTCAAGTTTTGTACCGAGGATCTAATTTCTTTATCTCTCCTTTCTGCTTTTCCTGCATATTATTCGAAATGCTTTTGTGAAGCATTGTGGATAACTATTAATTTTAAGCTTCTGTCGGATTATTGTCGAGTAATTTCGGTTGTGTGAAACCCAACAAGCATTGATAAAATCATCAATTCTAATATTTATCCAAATCATTTTTGAGCTAATAATTTTTTAAGTTTCCAGGATCGTTGTAAATTGCATTGCTTTCACGTCGGTTGTTATATATAATTTTTGATATGAGAACACAAGCATTCATAGTGATCTTTGAACGTGAATGGGGAAGAAACTTTCGAGAATTGTCCAGTATTGATTTGGTCAAAGGCTGTTTAACAAATTATCAGAGGCATGCAAACTCTTTGGCTTTACAAAATCTGCTGTTGTGAACAAGGAGTGGCCAGGAACAGGATCTTCACTTGATTGGTGAGTTAACTAAAATCTTAGTATTTTCCATACTCTGAGCTCTACTTTCTCGTCTAGTGTTAGTTTGTTTGAAGAAATGTCAGCCCATTTTGGTAAGGTCCCTTGTGGTAAGGGAGTGTGATCCAACCAATGCTGAAAATAAGAAGAAAGGTCAGTATTTACACTGACTTGTGTGCTAGCTTGCTTCTTGCTTTGTGATGCGGAGAAATGACCCCTGTGCTCTTGAACCCAAGAGTCGTTCTGCTTGTATGGCCTGCTGATTAAGAAAGGTTCTAGGGCTGTAGATGTATTACGAAGTGATAAATGTGGAGGTGAGGAACGGGTCAAATTCTGATTCCTTGCGCTGCCATGTAGGTAAAAGAGGACTTGGTTGGTTGGGTCATTTTCAATAATAAAGGGCAATAGGATTTTTAGAGAGAATTACAGAAGGCGGGAGAAAAGTTGGGGGACCTCTTCAGCGCTAGTTCGACGCTAGGAAAGATGATTCGGATCATTGCAGAAATAAATATTTTAGAAGGAAATGCTCAGAGTTCGAAGATGAGAGGGAAAAGTTGCTCACACACCA
The DNA here is from genome assembly GCF_040412425.1 of Macrobrachium rosenbergii. Taxonomy (NCBI): domain Eukaryota; kingdom Metazoa; phylum Arthropoda; class Malacostraca; order Decapoda; family Palaemonidae; genus Macrobrachium; species Macrobrachium rosenbergii. The sequence continues at coordinate 6,212,767 of NC_089765.1, read as the reverse complement.
CGAGCAGTAACACTTGTATTTAATTTTCATATTTTCTAATTGCGATTCATCTGGGTAATCATTAAGTAATCGAAATTATTACTGAAATTTTTGTAGAGATCTTTAATAACAATAGTTATCCGAGAAAGGTAATTTGCTGTTACGTAAGAAGCAATTGTTATAAAAAAGTGGCAAAGATTTGATGTAAGTGTTACTGTCAAAAAATAACGTAGTATTCATTGAAATCTCAGCAACGGGTATTATATTCATATGTTGTAACGGTAAATTTAATGAGAAATTCCTCTTTTGCTATTACTATTACAAGTGCGCCCATTTGATCAGTAATGAAGGTAATATGCTTTACTACGCAAAAGCTTAATTACACAGCCCCCGTAAGGCGGTTGTGCCGTCAGTGCATCTCACGTGGTGCACTGTAGGCATTACTTAAGGGTCTTTGCAGCGTTCCTTCGTCCCCTAGCTGCAACCTCTTTCATTCATTTTAATGTACCTCCGTTCATATTCCCATTCTTCCCCCTGGCTTTCCACTCTCGCTAACACTTGTTTCATAGTGTAACTGCGAGGTTTTCTTCCTGTTACGCCTTTCAAACTTTCTTCCTGTCATTTTGCGTTTCAGCGCTGAATGACTTCATAGGTCCCAGCGCTTGGCCTTTGGCCTAAATTCTTTATTCTATATATCTAAATTACACAGCAGTATACTACATCTTAGATTTGTACTGGGTTGATAAAGTGCACATCTCTATCACTGCATTTTATGCAAATAGCATTTTACAGAAAAGTAAAGGAAATGATTGGTTTCGACTACCATCAATTCGTCATTTTGACATTTTGGATTTTTTTCTTTTTTGAACGCTGTCTGAAAAACATTCAAGATTTAGTGCTTTAGATGAAAATGAGCTTTGATTAAACCAGTCGTAAATAGAAATTTATTGGAGTTTTGTAGGACAAACTAAACTCAAATATGCCCCATAGTTTATTTCTGGCAAACATTTAATTACTGCAAAATATAGAAATTTATGCCATTTTCTCTTTTTAGGCTTATTGTACTGATGATCACTGTCCGAACTACGTAAATATAGCAAATTTCACTGCGAATAGAGAGAAATCACGCACTTTCTTTCGATGTATCACTTCACTAATTCTTTTCTTAGCTAACTCCTAATTAGTTAAGCCATGCAATTTGCTGACTTGCGGTAGCAACAGTCCCTAACTTCTGCCTAACTGGCAACCCTACCACCTCAGCCGTCCGAGTGACTCTTGCAGACGAGACTCGCCTGTATGGAATTCTGAATTTTAAGTATTCCTCAATCTTAAATGAACAATTAGGAAATGGTAAAATGAATACTTAAGCTGTATACCTCTGTCCACTGTATGCCCATAGAATTAAAAAAGATTTACTTTGCAGGTTTGTTTCGATCTTGCAAATTCCCAGGCTTAGCACAGTCAAGCTGACTGTTATTCTGCTGTTGCAATTTGCAAGAATTCTGGCATCGGTCGCCACTTTTATGAATCTTGATTGGTCTATTACTCTTACCTTGGCGTCGCTGATTCTGAAAATTGTATGTTAAGAAAGATCTCAATTTTAGAAGGGACTCAATAGAGAAATTCTAGATCTTAATACTTGTGTTGAAAATTAATCAGAAGAGTAAATTACACAAAGCCATTCTCACTGGCTCTTGGCACTTAAGGTATTAACTGACACAAGATTTAACTAACTGGAGTGTCAAACAATGATGCAATCAATACTTATATCTGTTAACTGACACAAGAGTTCAGTAACTGGGGTGCCAGACAATGAGGCAGTCAATAATTAACAGGCTTGAGGACTTGATTGTTGCCTGTGGACATAGTGGAGCAGACGGAAGATACAGCGGTAATTACGGCCTTTCTGTAAACATGAAGGGAGGGCACACTAACACTCGACAAATTAGAACAAAATCTAACAGTACAAAATGCCGAAGACTCAAGGAGGGTGACGTCAATTTATGATCAGGCAATTTACTGATTAAATCTGATGATTTATATCGACAATGAATCAACGGGTCTTAGCACATTGAAAGGAAGGGAACGGAAATGAGAATAAGAACAAAAGAATGGACCGAAAAACATGCTGAGTGGAGAATTCGTACATCAACTTCAATAAAGCCTCTATCAAATGGGACTTCTTATTTAAACTCAGAGAGGCTTTCGATACGGCGGCTCCTGGTCAGAACAGAGGAGCTTTTGGGGAAGCCACAAATGACGTGCTTCCTCCTTACTGTCTTGCCTGCATCTCTCTCTCTCTTGTCCTCTCTCCTGGCCTTTTATGCCCTCCTGACATGCTTTGGGCACATCAGGTGAAAGTTCATTGTTGTGGGGAGACGTTACCCATCGTTGTACTTCTCCCAGAGACAAGGCATTGCCTGAAATAGAAGATCTTCAGCCAGCAGATCATAAAGGTAAGTTTAGAATGATGCTTTAGCGGGGCATAGGAGGAGTATAATGGAATGGTACTTTGGACCTTGATGAAACTATTGTCAATTTTGAACTGGCAAAAACAAGGATTAGCTGAAGGATTGTATCTTTGGACTCAGACTGTGTCTCCCAAACAGAAAACATGTGTGAGAAGAGAAGTATTTATCAATACTTATAGCAATATATATATATATATATATATATATATATATATATATATATAATTTGCTGGTCACTTTTAACCAGATGTGTATGTTATTGCAATAACCACAATGTGAAGAAATTCTTAATTCTGTTGCAGGATTCGAACCTGCATCCAGAGTATCAGAATGAGGTCCCGTTACCGACCTGACTAGTGTATCCACAAAGTGCGAAACTTGAGAAGTTAAAGAGGGCATTGTAGTTGTTATAATTATATATATATATATATATTGTTATATATTATATATATATATATATATATATATATGTGTGTGTGTGTGTGTGTGTGTGTGTCATATTGTGTATATATAAATACATATATATATATATATATATATATATATATATATATATATATATATATATATATATACCTGCATACATACACACACATACATAAATAAGGAAACCACAGGAAATTAACATCCAAAATATCCTTACCAAGCACTTTAGAATTTATCCCGACTTATTTTCCTATGCTTTTCACGTATACTGAATCATGTGGGTCTCCTTTGGTTTTAAAAATTTTTTATCATTTATTTTATATATATATATATATATATATATATATATATATATATATATATATATATATACCAATACATATATACTCTTGATTAGTCATTTGATTGCATATTTTAAAATGATCAACAGGGGTTCTAATTTAATTTCAGAAAAATTGTGGAAGTCAGAAATAAATTTCGACGACTCACGAGGATCAGGATACGAACCCAGAAAAAAAAAAAAAAATTTTAAATTTATATTTAAAATATTTATGTTTTCTTTCAATTGAAGTGACAAGGGCCAACCTGTTTTAATTAATTTCTCCCACTCAGGCCATACAAGTCATAAAACTCCTTGCATAATTTTTCTGTAATTTTATTGTCAAGTTTTTAATTCTAGAACCCCATCATGGATTATGAAAGGTTCCAACTAATCAAAAGTTTTTATGACGTTTTGTATGGCACAATTTCACAGTGGGGCGGCGCCCTTGCTTTTCACCCACTGAAAGTGGGTAAAACTCCTGGTGCAGTTACCATCAAGTTCCAATCCTGATGTATGAGTCAGCCTTTTCAACCTGAAAGAATATGTATCAGAAATATATATATATGTGTATATATATATGTGTGTGTGTGTGTGTGTGTGTGTGTGTGTGTATGGAGGTGTGGATACTCACTGGGTTTCATTTAAGTGATTTTATTGGGGATGAGGCCATATTCTTAAGAGTGAATACTAAGTTTTGACGGCGTTGATGACAAAAGATGTGTTTGTATTTGGATAAGACTTAAAAATATGCGAATACGCTGTGGATTCGGCTGTCGTGTTATGGTGCCTTAATATTTATGCTTTACAGTATTGCATAACAAGTTCTTTGATTTTATTTATCCGTCTGGAAAGTTGGTTTGAGGTGGTCGAAAATGCATTTTAATATTTCAAACAGTTTTAGTTATCTGTCCGTTCGCACTTTTCTGTCCGCATCATATCTTAAAAGCTACCAAGGCTAGAGGGCTGGAAATTGGTGTGTTGATCATCCCCCTCCAATCATCAAACATACCAAATTGCAGCCCTCTAGCCTCAGTCGTTTTTGAAGATTTTATTTAAGGTTAAAGTTGGCCATAATCGTGCTTCTGGCAACGGTGTAGGACAGGCCACCACCGGGCGGTGATTAAAGTTTCTTTGTCCCCGGCTCATGCAGCATTATACCAAGACCACCGAATGAGAGGTCTATTTTCGGTGGCCTTGATTATACGCCGTAGCGGCTGTACAGAAAACTTGATTGCGCCGACGAAACTTCAGCGCATTCTTGTTTATTGTGGTCACGGATTTATAGGAAAGTTTGTTACGATTTCGTTTTGGTGACAGTAACGACTGTAGTCAGCTTGGGAAGGTTATCTTTAAATAATGTCAAGATTTTGGAAGTCCCTGTAGGGCGATGGTACTGTCAGTGCACCTCACGTGGTGAACTTTAGGTGCTACTTAAGGTTCTACGAAGCATCCCTTCGACACCCTAGCTGCGACCTCTTTCGTTTCTTTTACTGTATCTTCGTTCGTATTCTCTTTCTTCCATATGACTTTCCACCCTCTCCAACAATTGTTTCATAGTGCAACTGCGAGGTTTTCCTCGTGTTACACCTTTCAAACCTTATCGTCAGTTTCCCCTTCAGCTGTGAATGGCCTCATAGATTTCAACGCTTGGCCATTGGCCTAAATTCTATGTTCCAATTCCAAGATGCTGGAAGCATCTACTCCAAAGAATTGTGGCTAAAATAAGAAATTTCCGAGTCGCATTTGGCAGTGGAGTGGTGCCAGTGTGTTGGAAATTATGAGGTGCCCATGCCTTGGGCAAAGCAAATTTCTGAATATATTTCAAGTCCATTGGAACGGTGGTTTTTAAGTTATTGTAGGCCCTTGAAGAATGCGGTGTCGATTCGACTGTGGCTGCAATGGCGTTGCCAAACGCAAATTTTTTTTTCCAGCATGGTGATGATAATTGGCAGAGTAAGATTTCTCTCCGAGAATATTTCATTGATATTCGTCCTCTTGAAGTTTTAAAACTTTTCATGCATGAATGACGGAGAATTGATACGATTTTACACAATTCTATCAAATATTGTTTAATGCAATTAAGTGGAAAACATTTAGAGCCTACGATGTTTAAAGTTACTCTAAAGATAAACGGAAAGGGTTATTCATCCCAAGCAGTTGCTACCCGAATTTAATTGATATTATGAAAGGGACAAACGGGCGGGGGTGGGGGGTGTCACGGCAAATAGCCGCTTCTGCTCCTGTTCCTTTAAACTGTGGTGCCTCTCGGCCATCGCTTGAATAAGGATATTTACATGATTTCTTTCACAACAGCATGGATTTAGTGCCCAGCCCTAATTCTAAACAAGGACCTGCTAGCTCCTTTTAAGCCTTATACAATACCCCATTTACATCCAGGAATGCTAAGACAGTGACGTATTTGCACTGCGTGCCCAAATTAGCCGTGTTTGTTCGCAGACCCTCGATCAAAACACCCCGATATTTACATATATTTACACCCGATGTGTGCAGATGGAAGCCGCGCCACAAGGAATTCCCTTGAGCGGCCGAGCGACGAACCGTCGGCTTTATTTACCAACTCGAATCACCAATAAGCTAAGTAACAGTCTCCGATCGTTCCGAAGGGTCCTCAGGGCCTTTCGAATGTGGGCGAGGGCGCGACGCCAAGAGGTGTTTAGGTCGTGACCCCTGCTGAATAAATGAATGGTAATGCCTGACCCGAACCGCGTCTGTTAGGTCAGGCCCTCTCCCTGGTGGGTCGGAGGATGGGAGTGAGACGCGGGGTTGGGGGAGCGGGTCTTTATTCGCCTCGATGTCTGGATTGGGTGGGGATGCACAGGTCGCCAGATGGAAAAAGGATAAGCAGAAGGAATTGAGTGGTGGAATTATAGAATGGAAAAGAGAACGAGAGAGAGGTTACGAGGTAAATGTAGTGGAGGAGTGGGGATAATCCCCTCGGGTTTTCTTTTAAGCCTAATGGGGAAGGAACATGAAAGGCCAGGGATAAGTTCGAAGGCATCGCGGATTTCTGAGAAAAGACTTTCTACGTTGTTCTCTCTTTTGCTTGTTTCAGAGACGAGTATTGTGCTTTTTATTCAGTCACGTACGCGTTCGTTTGCGTTATTCGTGCATTAGAATATAAAAAATCGTTATTTGTGGAAACGGAAATGTTAAAGAAAAATTCTTTACATTACGTACATTCTTTATCTATTTATTAATTAATTTTTTTTTAATAAGTGGGATCTCTTCTTTCTGTATTTCCCTTTACTTCCTCTGACCTCTTCCTAATGAACACCGTACTCTTTGGAAGCTTGAATTTCAAGTTAATGGCCCCTGTGGACTTGTACCTTATGAATAGGTTTCATCTACTGAATAATAATAATAATAATAATAATTTAATAATTACGATGTTCGACAATGAACAAGAAATTAACGAAGCGTTACGTTTTTTTTACACAAACTCGCCAATTACAAATTTAAAGAAGCTGAATATCACCTCGAAATTTTTCTTATTTTTCTTTTCACATTTGCATGCCACTGCTGATGCCAAATAGAAATAATGAAAATTAATATCCCAGAATCACCCATTCAGCGGATGAGTTGAAGAAAGATATCCTTGACTGACGCATTAAAGCTCGTGCCCTTTTCCTACCCCGATACCCCCGCCCTTACTACCCCGTTACCTCATTACTATAAGGCCGCCAGACCCATACCAAAAACCCTGTCACTCCTATCTTCCTTAGCCCTCCTGCCCGTGAGTGATTGGGTAGAAACATCATCGCAGGTCCGATATATTTGTATTTGTCTAAACGTCCGGGAACGTGATTAAAATACACACACAAAAAAAAAAAAATGCAAAAACACAAAAGAAGAAAGAGAGGGAATACATCTCAATATGTCTGTTAACTGTTGAACAACTGCAGAAGTGGTATCGATAATTAAGATCTCTATAGTTGGTGTACCAAGATGGTACAGAGCCTCTCCATGATTGCAGGATGCTTTCGAGCCGTGGCTTTTAAGTGATGGCCTTCATAAAAGCGAACAGAGTTATCAGCCTCGAGAAACATTTGTGGCTGTCAAAAAATTTAAGAGTGCTGAAAAGTCTGGTGGCTCTCTCTCTCTCTCTCTCTCTCTCTCTCTCTCTCTCTCTCTCTCTCTCTCTCTCAAGTATGAATGGCTGTGAATTTGTACTGCTAAGATTTTGTGGTTGATATTTATTAGTTGTATTTATGACTTGGAACTCGGCAAAGTTCCTACACGAGGAAAATCATGCCTAACCACTAGTCTTTGTTTTCTTCTAACTGCATAAAAATGAACCCTTATATGATGTTATAGTTTACTGAATAAAAGGTTAATGATCACATTCCGCAGTTTCATCTCTTGGATTTTGCATTTAGTAAGAATATTCATATCTCGGGTATTCAATGTAAATCCCTACGATTGACGTTACGAGAAACGAATTTTAAGGTCGCTTAGTGTTCTGACGACAAATGCACAGCGCTCTTAATTTGTTTAAGTTAATCATAGTTCTAATCCGTGTTTTGCTCGAGGACGTCATCTACGGGTAATTCTTTAATGAAAGCGACGACCGGATCATTTTTTTTTGTCATCATTCTGCAGCCTGGTGAACATAGCCTGTAATATCGAGAAATATTCGCAGGAAATTTAATGATTCTTCTCAGGCACTGATCCCGGTGACCTTCCCTCTCTTAACCTTCCACACCCGAAAAAACAAGCAGAATATACGACAAACCCTCAGCGAAGCGACAAAAAAAAAAAAAAAAAAAACGCACGAACAAGCGCATTGTAAGGAATCATCCGGTAGAGCACAAAACATCATCACGAAGTGAGTTTTATTTAAAAAAAAAAAAAAACATGAACAACCGCAAATCAAAGAAAAAATATCACGGAGGAAGTTTTCTTTTGTTTTTTAAGAAAAAAAAACTTATGAACAAGCGCATTGTGAGGAATCGCCCGGTAGAGCACAAAACATCATCAAAAAGGGTTTTTTTATTTTTTAAGAAAAAACTCACGAACAAGCGCATTTTGAGAATCGCCCGGTAGAGCACAAAACCATCAAAAAGGTTTTTTTTTTTAATTTTTTAAGAAAATACTCACGAACAAGCGCATTGTGAGTAATCATCCGGTAGAGCTTAAAACGTCATCACGAAGGAAGTTTTTTCTATCTTATAAGAAAAAGCTCACGAACAAGAGCATTGTGAGGAATCGTCCGGCAGAGCTTAAAACGTCATCACGAAGGAAGTTTTTTTTTTATCTTTTAAGAAAAAAACTCACAAACAAGCGTATTGTGAGGAATCGTCCGGTAGAGCTTTAAACGTCATCACGAAGGAAGTTTTTTTTATCTTTTAAGAAAAAACTCACAAACAAGCGCATTGTGAGGAATCGTCCGGTAGAGCTTAAAACGTCATCACGAAGGAAGTTTTTTTTTTTATCTTTTAAGAAAAAAACTCACAAACAAGCGCATTGTGAGGAATCATCCGGTAGAGCTTAAAACGTCATCACGAAGGAAGTTTTTTTATCTTTTAAGAAAAAACTCACAAACAAGCGCATTGTGAGGAATCGTCCGGCAGAGCACAAAACATCATCGAAAAGGAATTTTTTTATTCTTTAAAAATAAAAAAAAACTCACGAACAAGCGCATTGTGAGGAATCATCCGGTAGAGCTTAAAACGTCATCACGAAGGTAGTTTTTTTTAATCTTTTAAGAAAAAAAATCACAAACAAGCGCACTGTGAGGAATCGTCCGGTAGAGCACAAAACGAAGGAAGGTTTTTTTTTTCTATTTTTAAAGAATTCACAGGGCGTAAGAGCAGAGTCATAAAGCGAGTCGCCATGTAAAAGCGATTGAAAACCATGGCGCAATGTCGATTGTAATCACAGAGGAAATGAAAGATAACGTAGAATTTCGACATTCAGAATGGATACGTATTTCCTATAAATTCGCCATTTGCCTCGCGAAAGGACTTGCGCATGCGTGCTTATATTGCCGTAAATTTCGTGTTCGCGCTTCAAAATAGGCGATTTTAATCTTCATAATACAATTCATTTTGCTGCAAATTGGTGGAACATAAATTTATAAGATTAATTGTTCAGTGCTGAAGTGCTAATTTTGATTATTGCAAAATGCATGTACTGTGAGTTTTTTCTTTTATGAATTATAACTAATAATGCGCGCTGTGAGATCTCACACGTTTTATGTGCGCACGCTTTGTGTACGCATGGGTAAACTCCATACTTAGGACACACGCACACAAATTCACACACTATACACTATATATATATATATATATATATATATATATTATATATATATATATATATATATATATATATATATATATATATATATATATATATATATATACAGTATATATGTGATATGTGTGTGTGTACAGATAGATATGTAGACAGGACAGATAATGAGAGAGTAATAACTAGTTACTAGAGGATAAAGGTTATAGAGAACCGTGAGTGCCCTAACAATTCAATCATAATTAAAAATATAAAACTCTCAAATCCATCTTACTGAGCGGTCGGACGCAGTGATTAACCAGTTGAATGAAGCCTTTATGGTACAGTTAATAACGGATTCTTCATTGTTTTATGCACCAAAGGATGGATTATAAAAATTTCTCTTTTAATGTGATACACTTTTATGATATTAGCTGACACATTTATGATATTACGGTGACACTTTTATGATATTAGGTGACACTTTTATGACATTACGGTGACCGACACTTAGCTTGGGCGACCTTTCCGGTTTCTGTTACATGTTAAATCGACAAATCAGCTTATCGAAGATGATAGGATCTGAATGACACGACTCAGTTGGTTTAATGGTATAAAGTGATTATTAAATCAGGTTAATGAGAATTATTTGCGTTTCTCATTAAATTGGGATCATATCTATACTTATTATCTGTGCTTATATATTGCTTAATTTGATAGTATATTTAGCTAAAGCACGAAAGTGCTTGCTGCCTCTTCCTTTCATTTTTCCTGTGGCCTCAGATAAATTTATTACTTGTGAAAAAACTACTCATCGTAACATAGAACTAAAAAGATTTTTTTGGGAAGAGATTCAATATTAAATATCGACACTGACACACACCAGACATTTTCATGTTTTTGTTATATATAAAATGGCAAGATCCTTCAACGGGCGTGAAACAGTAAGACAATTGGCCATTCATCGCAATTGTGCGATGATGTACACGAAGGAGTGCCGGCCTAAAATGAAAGTATGGTCAGACTTGCTGACGTTACCCACAACAAGTGTTTGGATAATCCTTTAGTGCTTACTTATAAAAAAAAAACACTTTCTATTCATATTCCTCAAGATTATCTCAAATTTGGTGCAAAATTCATGTCTTTGATTTCATGAGCGGGTTTTCATTTTTATTAGATGGTAAAACTTTTTGTGCGCGGGATTATGTCAGTTATTTATATTTTACAAGGATAGTACGTACTTTCTTCAGCAGCTAATAATGTTGAGTTTTATTTAGAAAAATAACAAGTAAAAAATGCGCCGAAGTTTCTTTGGCGTAATCGAGTTTTCTGTACAGCGCATAATCAAGGCCACCGAAAATAGATCTATCTTTAGGTGGTCTCGGTGTAATTCTGTATGAGCCGCCGCCCATGAAACTCTCAGCCGGCCGTGGTGGCCTGTATTGTTGCGTTGCCAGAAGCACGATCATGGCTAACTTTAACCTGAGATAAAATAAAAACTACTGAGGCTAGAGGGCTGCAATTTGGTACGTTTGATGATTGGAGGGTGGATGATCAACATACCAATTTGCAGGCCTCTATCGTCGGTAGTTTTTAAGATATGAGGGCGGACGGAAAAAAGTGCGGACCGGACGGGCAGACACAGCCGGCACAATAGTTTTCTTTCCAGAAAACTATAAACTTTGTAGTCTACTCAGTGAACTTCTCAAAACTACATTATATAACAAACAATATTTTCCCATATGAAACTAACTGTTACGCACCAGTGATGCATTTTTTCGCAAACTACAATATCCATATTGGTAAACAAATAGAAAATACGCATGACATTACATATACGAATATCTACATTAAACATCTTGTGCAAGTTATAGAAATTTCGATATTAAACGGTATTTTTGGCTTTTAGTTTTCTGAAAAGAAAACTATTGTGCCGGCTTTGTCTGTCCGTCGGGTCCGCACTTTTTCCTGTCCGCCCTCAGAGCTTACAAACTACTGAGGCTAGAGGGCTCCAAATTGATGCGTTGACCATCAACCCTCCAATCGTCAAACATACCAAATTGCAGCCCTCTAGCCTCAGTAGTTGTTTTTTTATTCAAGGTTAAAGTTAGCCATAATCGTGCGTCTGGCAACGATATAGACTAGGTCACCACCGGGCCGTGGTTAAAGTTTCTGTGGGCCGTGGCTCATACAGCATTATAACGAGACCACCGAAAGATAGATTTATTTTCGGTGGCATTGATTATACGATGTACAGAAAACTCCATTGCTCGAAGAAACTCAGCGCAATTTTTACTTGTTTATTTGTAGTTACAAAAAGTCACGTGTAAAATGACAAAAGCGCAATTATATATTACTTGTATGTATAAAAACACCGTGTTATGCTTCTGTTATTACTTGGATAGAAAGTAGAAAATAAACAAGTTTTTAACTTCGTCCATCCTTCTGTGGGCTTGACCAAGTCCCCAGAAGAGTGGACTAAAGCTATAAGCTCTGTAATAAATATGCATTTGTCTTTATAATCAACAGTATTACTGGAATATATACACAGTATATATATATGTATATATCTATACATATATATATATATAAATATATATATATATATAACAATACATATATATATATATATATATATATATATATTCTCACGCACAGACTCATACATACATCTTCGATTTCATGAATGATTTAAAAGGTAAATGAAAATAAAAGCGCGGGCCTTCAATCAAAGAACTTTTGAAAGGTGGTAGAATAGGAATGGAAAAAGATGAATATTATTGGGGTGTAGAAGTTAAAACAGACTTTATGATAAAAGGAAAGGATGAATGTTGATTAGTGGATGATTCAGCATTCTTCCTTAATCCTTTCGCTGGAAGATAACATCTTGTCTTTTATTATGCGGCTTAGGAAACAACAAATAAATTCAGCATTTCATTGAATAGCACCGAATGCATTTACCTTCTTCCCCCTTTTGTCTTTTAGTGGAAATCCTTTTTCCTTTTTAGTTATTTCATCCGTCTGCGTTTATTAATAAATAGTACATTTTATGATGACTGAGCATTATTCTTGGAAAGTTGTCATTGGCGTCACGGAATCAGTAAAAATGACAAATTAGGGAAATTGACTTTTAACCTCTCTAAACCAAATAGAGGAGGCCTTTCCTTAGTCTTTTCAATTCAATTTCATGTGTATAAAGAGCACGTTTTTTATATAAACTTTAATTTTATATGTGTGAATTATAACAAAAATGACATTATTCGAGGTCATAGTGGAAAGAAAATCCACAAATGTATGAATCACTCTTAACTGTATTATTTTCATCTAAAACAGGAATGAATGAAGAAGTCTGTAAAGAACAGATTTTCTCAAGTGGCAAAGAAAATATTGTTTGCAATCATATTTACAAAAAAAGACAAAATAAAGATCGACCAATGCTTTTGCAGAGGAGGCTGCTAATGTAGATAGCCTCTGAACTCCACCGTATAACTTATGTAAAGAAGTTTGCCAGATATTTCGAAGGAAGAACCGCCTAGATACTGAGCGGTGTTAGGGACACCAATGGATGAGTGATGGGTCTAAACAGAGTTCAGGTTCAAGATGGTCAGGGGAGATGCGAATAAGTAATGCGATTCAGCAAAACAGCTGGGAACAACCCTGATTTTAGAAAATGTGCGAGCACTGATGAAAGAGAGAGAGAGAGAGAGAGAGAGAGAGGAGGGTGGGTCTGTTCTCTCGTTCGGTTTGAATGAATTAAATTCTTCCCAATCATTCATACAATTGTTATTCTAGTTCTGACGTACGTGTATCTCTTCGTACCTTATTGGAGAGTTTTTTTTTTTTCTTTTAGAATCGTATTCATCTTTGTCGTGCTGCTGTGGCTTCAATAGCTTATGTGACGTACACTGGTTTTCGTACGCTTCCCCATCATATAAACCCTCGACATCGAAATGGAATGGGTGTCTTCGTGGAGGAAAGGAAGTTGTAAAGATCGGAGTTGTTGCACGCTATCCCGTGTCATCTGCTCATTAGAATGCAAGCAAATTTCCTCGTTAAAATGCGAGCCCAATACATTGCCGGGAAAATGCATATTGCATTGTCTGAGCGCCCGAGCTGGCAGTATTCCGATTTTTATTTTACTTTATTATTTTATCTCGCCTCGCCTTATGCGTCCGGAAAATGTTCTGTTCTCGTTCTTCTTTTTACTTCATTGTTATTGTGTTACGGTATTCCTTTTCGGCTTAGTGTGGCCTGGGGGCCTGCCTCTTGCCGTAGGAATCTGAATGAGCGGAGGCTTGTGGCCAAGGGGCTAGGATTTAAGGATGGGTTAATACGAGTCGGGATTATAGGCGTGTTGAGGTTAAACGGGGTTGCGGGCGTGTGGGGTGTGGTGGTGTGAAAGGGCTTTTAGGTTTGTTTAAACAGGCTTTGATGTACACGACTGTTCGGGCTTTGGTCGAAGCGTTTGGTTGTGTTGGTTTTTCTTCTCGCCTGTAGAAAAGGTCTCGAAATAGGGAAGATTATTATCGCGGCTTTTTGGGGCTGTGGTTCTCTGAATAGTGATTATGCTAACAAGGAGAACAGTTATGATTCTAGTTGTAATTATGTCAATGTGAATACTCGATTATACAGGTAAAAAGATGACAGTGTCACTGACAATAATAATGACATTGATGCTGTTGGAGAGGCAAATCCACAGTTATGTATCTGTACATATGTTCAAAGACAAATCAATATAGATAGCTTTCGGGAACCGAATAAGTTCCCGAAAGCTATCTATATTGATTTGTCTTTAAATATATGTACTATACATAACTGTGGATTTGCTTCTCCATTTTAAGACTCATGCTATTATGAGTATTTTTTAATTGATTCTATTAATAATGAAAGCCACGATATCAGTTTAGTTTTGAAATTAATATTGGTAATCATGATATCCATAGTTGTATTAGTGACCAGAATAATTATGATATTGATGAAAGTTGTAGTTAGTATAATGATAATTATGTAGAATATAACTGATAAAAATATCAATCACAATTAGTTTTGAAATTAATATTGGTAATCATGATATTCATAGTTATATTAGTGACCAAAATAATTATGATAATGATGAAAGGTTGTAGTTAGTATAATGATAATTATGTAGACTATAACTCTGATAAAAATATCAGTTACAAAGATTAATATACAATGATTTTTAGTAGTTTTTTTGTGATGCCACTTTCCTCAAGTTGCGCCGTTTAAACTGAGTCTGGAAAGTAATGAAATAATAAGGAATCATATCAGATATAATGGGACCACACCAAAATCCACATTTCTGTCAGTGTGAAGATGATGATGAAAATGAAGGCATTCATTTGTAGTACGTCGATTTCCTCCTTATAATCCAATAAGAGATTACTCATTCATTTGTAGTAGAAATTACATTCGTGTAATGGGCCACGCACCAGTCTCAAGCAGCCGGCAACGCTTCAGTCCCGCAAGCAAGCATGAAGTGTAATGATGATTTTTCATCGTTCTTACGACTTGTGGTTGAGCTCTTTGATATGTCTTAAAGCTTCTTTCCTCGTGATATAAACTGAGGATGTTTAGTGAGTTTAAATAGCTGTTAATTCAGTTTCTTCTCGTCTTCTCCGCTGTTAGAGGATATTCTCGTTCAGGTGGTCGAGACAAAACTGCCTTTTTTAAATGTAGCTTGTAGTACATAAGATTGAATGTGTCGTTACTCTCTCTCTCTCTCTCTCTCTCTCTCTCTCTCTCTCTCTCTCTCTCTCTCTCTCTCTCTCAGGCAAAAGTAATGACCCACTATCTCTTATCTCCTCTTTCAACTTCCTTTTGTACAGGAATTCAGTATTGATTTGAAAGCTTAAATAAGCAACTGCAGATCCAGTAACTCGACCAAATATATTACTTCATGAAATTCCTGCCAATATTCCGCTTCAGTCCAGTTCTATTATTCTATTTTTTTTTAAGACCGTAATCGAGAACCTCACTTTTGGTTATCCAGCTTACTTCAAAGTCACAGAGAGAAACGACACAGTTCAAGCTGCTATTTCCTTCAAGATATGAGTTGCTTCGTTGAAAGGTTGCTGGTTTCTTTTAGGATTGGTTGTAAACTTTCATGTTAGTCATATCCCTTGATGTATGGAATATTGCTGTGTTGTGCAGGGTTAGTCACCATTTTTCCCCGTCTTGGTGGCGTAAAAACCCAGGTGAATCCCTGATCAGAAGATCTGGCCTTCATCTGTAGTAGGGATCCCCTTTCTCTTCTCCGCTAGATGTCACCACTTCCATTCTTTTGCTAATGCATACTTCATCCAGACAAAGAAATTAGGTTGTCATTCCAAATGGCCTTTGGATTCAAGATTGCAGCGATATGTGAGACCCTTCAATAGCTGACACTGATATTTTATTGCTTCATATTGCTTTTCTGTCGGTTTTATCGGAACCTTTTTATAATCCATGTGTGCCACTTATGGTGTATTTTCTTTGCTTTCAAACTTGACTCATAACTTTTCAAAACAAAATAGTGATTCACACATTCTTGTCCTTATCAAAGCCCACTCTTTCTTCGGTCATTCTGTTTTACTCTCTTAGTCAAAACTCTGGCGTTCATATTCACAGGTATAATAAGTTGTGTCCTTATAATTCTTATTAATGAAACATACACACACACACACACACACACACACACACACACACACACACATATATATATATATATATATATATGTGTGTATATGTGTGTGTGTGTGTATGTATGTATGTATGTATATAATTGCTCTGCCATGTTCAGGTGACAGAAATGATTGTTAGAATTTTGAGAGTATAACATTACTTGTAATACAGGGTATATATATATGTATATATATATATATATATATATATATATATATATATATATATATATATATATAATATATGTATATATATGTGTGTGTGTGTGTGTGTGTGTGTGTGCTTAAAAGATCATAGTAGATCTAAGTAATGTCAGATATATAAGCGAATACCTGTGGTATTTGTTATTTCTTACATTACATTATATATATATATATATATATATATATATATATATATATATATATATATATAGAAGATAGATAGATAGATAGATAGAATATATATAATATATATATATATATATATATGTATATATATATATATATATATATATATATATATATATATATATATATATATATATATATATTGTGTGTGTATATATATTAGTGTGTCTGTTTATGTGCGCGTTCCGTTACTTAGAGGTGATAGAAGTGTCTTTAAGAATTAAAGGGGCATAACGTTACTTGTTATACCTGGGAATATGTACCCCAAGATTTTTATTGATAAAGTAAGACAGAATGACAGAAGGAAGTTTGAACTTTGACAAGGAGGGTGTGCAGATCAGTGTTTAGTTTGGAAAAGTAATGTGAAAAGTTTGAAAGCAGAGGGGGAAGAGCTACGTGTGGCATACGTGGACTAGAAATACCTTATGATAGAGTCGATAGAGAGGCAATGGGTAGGGCATTGGAAATGTATAGTACAGAAATTAGGTATTGAAAGCATTTAATAAAATGTTCACGGTGGGAATGAACCGTGTTATTATATTCAGACGTAACAGGGCCTCATTAGGTGTTAAAGGTTAATCTAGTTGGACGAAATCCGAGATATAAATACACTGAAACGGACGCTACGTGACGTACCAAATAGAAATAATGATATCAAAGACCATTCACTGAGGCATTTCCAGCTGAAATCACAAGAATGGAATTAACTTGAAGAATATCTGGGTTCGACAGAGTGTTTGACGTCTGCGTGGCTGTTCAGTATCTTTCTGGATGGAGTAACAGGGCAAGTCTCAGAAGGAATAGATGTTGGTGTAATGTTTTTCGATAATGTTATTGAGTCGCGGATGGTATGTACTAGAGTCACGTTTAAAAATGACACAGTGTATTTTGGAGATATTAAAGATAAACCGCAGAAACTGGCAAAAGGGTTTGAAATTATGTCAAGAGGAGAAAACTGAAAGGAAGTGTGATCACGAGGAAGGTTATGAGGCTAAATTGAAACCAAGAAGCTGGAACAGTGAATGTTGATATTGATGATGTGTGAATTAAAGTGGTTGTTTCACATAATATATTGATATTATAGATATTTACGATTAAAATGAATGAGAAAAGAATGGGTCACAAAATAGGTTAAGCAAGAGTGGTGTGTCTATCAAAATGGAAATTGCTTTTGGAGGGTTGAATAACAGGCTTATCCTTCCACTTATTCCAGCAGGTCTTCAGGGGGTAAGGTTCCTAGCCTAACGTGCCAGCTAATTTTACCCAACTTCCCGACCCACCAGTGAGTCAGTTGGTAACTACTCAAGGGCCAACCTCTTTTATGACTCGTGTGGGTCAGTTGGTCGTATCCTGGCCTTTCATTAGACTGGGATTCGAATGCAGATTTTTGAAACATATGAAGTGTTGATTGAGTAAAATTTATTTCTGTATATATATATATATATATATATATATATATATATATATATATATATATATAAACATATGCTCATAGTGTTGTTCCATATATATATGTTGTATATATATACATACATATATATAAATACATATATATATATATATATATATATATATATATATATATATATATATATATGTGTGTGTGTGTGTGTGTGTGTGTATGTCAAAAAGAAACATTTGACTTAATTATATGAATTTCAAAGTCTTACAGTATTCTGAATCTTTATAAAAAGAAAATTCAAAATTTAAGGTTGAACAGAAAAACGATATCTTGTACATGTACGAGTATGTCCTGACCAGGATCCACCTGGTCCTGACAAATAGAGAGACATACAAGCATTACTGAAAGTTGCTAAAGTGAATGACAGAGGTGAACCCCATAAGTAGTGATATTTCTTGTTACTTGTGAGGTGACCTCTCTTCTCTTCCTCATCCCGTTTTCTTCACTAACCCCCAACCTATCCACTCTGTTATCTGCTGAGGGTGGGAGGGTGCGGTAAAATTCCTCTTGATAACTCGGGAACGAGACGTGATGTTTTGGATATCGCCCGATCAGAGGCAGAGCTAGTCAGTGTGGGGTCAGGTGGTTACACCATCAGATAAAGTGACATTAAAAGGCTACTAATGAGATAGGTGACAAGTGGAGAGAAGGATGGCTTCGGAATGCCAGGAAGTGAGAAGCATAATGTTCCATTCGATAGTTCTCCCTTCTGTTCTGTGAAGGATTCTCTCTCTCTCTCTGTCTCTCTCTCTCTCTCTCTCTCTCTCTCCTCTCTCTCTCTCTCTCTCTCTCTCTCTCTCTCTCGCAAAGATATGTTCGCAAATCCTCGTTAAGTTATTAACCAAATGCTATTATTATTACTAATAATAATGTCATTTCAGACTCATGCGAACACATTCCTTAGCCATGGAGATTGAAGAAAGTAAGAATCCAGATCTTTGGTCCCATGGTGAATCTTAGACTAAATTCCCTAGATATGCTATCAAAGAAAACTTTCCTTGTTAAATTGCATGGTTTTATTAGTTTTCTGTAAAAGAAAACTATTGTGCCGGCTTTGTTTGTCCATCCGCACTTTTTTCTGCCCGCACTTTTTCTGTCCGCCCTCAGATCTTAAAAACTACTGACGCTAGATGGCTGCAAATTGGTATGTTGATCATCCACCCTCCAATCATAAAACATACCAAATTGCAGCCCTCTAGCCTGGGTAGTTTTTATTTTATTTAAGGTTAAAGTTAGCCATAGTTACGCTTCTGGTAACGATATAGGATAGGCCACCACCGGGCCATGGTTAAAGTTTCGTGGACCGTGGCTCATACAGCACTATACCGAGACCACCGAAAGATAGATCTATTTTCGGTGGCCTTGATTATACGCTTTAGCAACTGTACAGAAAACTCGATTGCGCAGAAGAAACTAAGGCACATTTTTTACTTGTTTATTACGAAATATATCATGAGAACAGTCGGTCTTGAGTACGAAATTTGTAGATAAAATTTCTCGATGGTGACTCATTCTTCTTGCATATTGGAGTCATAGCCATTTCTCAGCTGTTTTCAAAGACGCCTTATTTTGTGATGAAATTTCCGTTCCCATGCAATTAAAGAATGGCTCCGTGAGGGTGGCATGACTGAGTTTGTGTGTCCAGAAAAAGGGCGTCTCTCCTGAAGAGTCAATTATGAGTTGAATGGGTTTTCTTGCACAATGTGACCTCTTGGTATAATTGATACTTTTACGCTCATGTTGCGCCGAAGACAGCGATAAGCATATTTAGTGGCTCTTGATAAGGTATCTGTCGGTAATATTTCTTTTCGCAATAATACAAACGTTTCAGTATGATAAATCTCCTTCTCTCTCTCTCTCTCTCTCTCTTCTCTCTCTCTCTCTCTCTCTCTCTCTCTCTCTCAAACATACAAACACACACGCACACATATATATCATTGTATATATAAAGTATATATATATATGTATACATATACAGTGTACATACACGTATATACGTATATGTACATGTATATACTGGTACACACATATACAAAAGAAGGAATGATTTTTTGGGAATCTGTCGTAAAATCGATCTGCTCATTTTATCCCATGTAACAAATGCAATGGTCTCTGGGTAACTAATATCAATAAGATTTCATCCGACAATGCTTGTTTATGTTACTTGTCACTAATTTTTCCCGTGGTTTAGTATGTGTTTCTTTTACAACTATATCGATATATCCTGGTATAAAATTAGTAATGTCTTATAAATTCTATTTTAATGTATTGATTTGCATATTTCAAAAAATAAGTCATAAGCATAGAGAGAGCAATTATTTATAATTTTACTAAGAGTGAATCTTGATCCATGGTTTCCCTAGCCAGTGAAGTTGGAAGAATGTTGTGTGTTCAAGGTTGTCTGTAGGCAAATGGATATTTACTTATCTTGGAAGAAACGTTCAGCTGGTAGGTGTCTTAATTTACTTTTGGCAACAGTCAATTAAGAGTTATAGGTAAGTTGCCATGGAAACAATCTTGCTGATCATGGTCCTCTGAATCAAGTTGCTCCTCCAAATAAGTGATGAAACATTGCCTCCACTAAAGAAAATTTCGAATGTTTAATTGCTTCAAGACCCGGCTTCATATTTTTACGTATTATCGTATAGATGAATTATAGTAGTCATTCCATAAATCTCGTAACATCGTTTTACCTAAAGGTCAAGATCAAGCTTAGGGTTATGTTGTTAATATCAGTTTTTCTTGTAGAAATAAATATAATGAGAACTTGTGCTATACATATCCAGTTATACATCTCTGTTACCGAAAGGTCAAAGATCAAGGTCAAAATTCATGAGTAATCCTTGTTTATGTCTCATGTTTCATTTAGTTATAGAAATATTAAGTTTCTGGCCATTTATTTCTGTTATTTTGTTTTGTATTTGGTAAAATCGTTTAGCTATTGAAATGTAAGCTTACTCAAAATTAAGATAAGCAAAAGATCCTAGGCTACTTTGGGTGCTTCCTTAAGGGTTGTGCAATTCAGGAATATTTTCGCGTAGTGTAAACATAAGTATTTACTGAAGCAGACTGGGGACTTCTGCGCATGTTCTGATTTTCCGTGCATCTACAAACTCTTTCTTCTTGCTCTATATAATTTTATTGTGAGGTGTTAGCACTATATAAGTGATTCAGTTTGTTTCCCTAATTTCTTTCATATATCGAAACGATTTCCTATTTCCTTCTAGCCTAAGGCGAAATGACATTAATTGTGACACCAACCATTCTATATTTTTGAGATTCTCATCATATCAACATAATTATTAACCCGTTTATTTTCTGTTTTTCATTGTGGGCCTTCATTCCAGACATCTGGAACTTTTTGAGAACCATAAGCGTTTTCGTAAAAATTTAATTGTAAGGCCTCCGTCAAATATTCTTTTTTGTAATGTAAATCAACAGTCTGATAAGCTGTCATAGATTTTTTCAACGGTCACATCATTTGCGACCGTCAGGAGAAAGGGAGCTGGGGATTTGGTACGATACATATACACATGTGCTACCGGGGTCTAAGCGATGTCAGGCAGGGCAGCCGATCGAGGCTACGTCCTACCCCAACGCCAAATCAAAGTCCTTCGAAAGAAGGCATCGTGTTTACCCCATATGAAAAATGGGAAAAAGCAAGTTAAACGAAGAAGAAGAAGTATACATACGCCATCAGTTGCCTGACCGATGATCTCTCGATAAAATCTTTGTTTAAATTTAAGCTCCTTCAAGAGCGACATTCAAATACAGCCATCTAGAAATCACATCCGATTACGATCTCGATCAGGTGAAGTATGAGGGAACAGTTGAAAGGTCATGCGAGGCTCGTGATGATGTACTTTCGACTGGTAATTTAGAGTCAGGAAAAGCAAACAACTGTGCTTCTGAGGATCTCGGGGATTTGGCCGAACTCATCTTCTTAACTTCTGACTTAAAGTCTTTGATAAGGCATCTCTGTAATCCTGATGGGGATTAGAAAAGGCTTATTTGTAAAAGTTTAGGACACACTCGGCTGTCACGACCTCGCGGTCTCCAGTAAGATTGCTTTCTTTTGTATTTCCTTACATCATTTTCACTTTATTTTTCCTTCGTGTTTTCGAGGAGGAAATTTCTGGATGTCAAATATTTGTCTTTAGTTCTCTTTCTTACGTGATGGTTTTTATTTACATAGAAATTATGAAAGTTAATCCCTGCGCTTTATTTCTTTCTCCGTCAAGCAGTGAGGCAGTCATATGCTGCATCCGGTTATTCCTGCGCAAAATTTAATTGTCGAATAAAGAAGCTGATAAGGAATAATTCTTAATCTGCTCTGAGCATTGACGTTCTCCTCGGTCCTTTCAGTTCCTCCTCGCCTTTGCCAGTTCCCTCGTCGGTGAAAACTGGTTTCACATAATCATATCAAAGGACACGGCACTTCTGAATCTCGCCTCCCGAGGTGTGTTTGACCTTGTAGAGCTGATCAGTTTTCAGATTAATTAGAGCCTAACGAAGGAGTTATAAGTTTATCATTCATCTCGTTTAACACGTGGAGCTGCTACCTCCTTTTGCGCGGTGTGCTACTCTTCTTGGATAAGATCGACGATGTTTGTGAAAGTTTTTAGATTCCAGAATTAAATGCGTTGCGTTGGAGGAAAGGGAAATTGATTTAACATTTAAATACATTAATACAAGTAAATTTTTAATAAGAGAAACCTCTACTCTCTCTCTCTCTCTCTCTCTCTCTCTCTCTCTCTCTCTCTCTCTCTCTCTCTCTCTCTCTCTCTCTCTCTCTCTCTCTCTCTCTCTTTTCCTTAAGAAAATCAGGGTTCTGTTCCCCCACCCAAGGTCCAGAGAGTATTCCCTGGCTGATTAAAAAAAGCATACCATGTCCTAAAGTCCTGCTTCGGAAAATTATGAAAAAACCTCAGTCGTTCCTCGGTATTGGGTAGATTATCGAAAAGCAAATTAGGGTTCTTGTTTTATATGCCTTGTGAAACCATCCATTATTGTAAGTAGCATGCGTCAGGTTTGTGTGTTTTTGATGTTTTAAGTAATTGAGAATCAATTTTATTTTTCCTTTTCAATGTCAGACTGAAAGTCATAAGTCGAATTGTATTTGTGAACGGTGATCAAAGGAAGTTCCTGATGATATAAAAGAAAATTAACCTTGCAACTGATACGAGAAGACGTGCAACGAAAAAGGAAGAGGGATAATCATTTTTGGTTTGTGTATTGCTGATATATATATATATATATATATATATATATATATATATATATATATATATATATATATATATATATATATATATATTATACACCATATCAAATACATACATAATTAAACCACAGGTAAAAACTTACCCTACTGGATGTACCGTAGGTTGTGACCGGTTTCGACTTTGTTTCCAAGCCATCGTCAGTGGCGTGGAAATAAAGTCGAAACTGGTCACGACCTACACCCAGTATGCTGTTTCTTCACCCGTGGTGTAATTTATGATTACGTGTCTTTGTAATTATTATCATATATATATATATATATATATATATATATATATATATATACATATATATGTGTAAGTATATATGTATGTATATGTATATATGTATGTACCGTATGTATGTATATATGTATATGTATATATGTATGGATATGTGTGTGTGTGTGTACCGCATGGTAGAATAACTCATGCTTGAAATATGTAGTACTTCCGTGCCCAGGCGATTGTTAATCATTAGAATTAGCATGGAACGTACCGCATTCTCGTGATTACCAACGGATGTCGCATGACACAGCCGTTAGGGAGGAAAGTGATTTAACAGCAATAAAAAAAAAATAACATGTCAGAAGGGGGAGGGCCTCTTGGGGCCCTTCGAACGTGTCTATCAGAATCTTCATCTGGCTGAAAATCTCGCAAACCCAGCTACAATAATCATGTGGTCAAGACTCTCCTAAGGTATTTACAATACCATAAAGACCAAGGTGCCATTTTCCAACGTTTTACAGGCACACAGCGGGAGACCGAATGAAAACGACTTGTACTACAGACCGAAAGCGTTTCCAGTGAGCCAAGTACGACCCCAAAAATTATTAATTATTATTTACATGCAGGCATCAGTCTTTCACATACTGCCTTCTGGAAAACGCGAGGGCACATATCCGCTTACAGGACAAGAACTAATTTTTTTTTTCTTCAAAAATATGAGAGAGAGAGAGAGAGAGAAGAGGGGTGTTGGAGGACAAGTGGAATCCGTAACTGACAGATAAGGCAAAGGTAAATTAGAAATTTGGATTATAAATGAATGATAAGGAGCAACCTTTGGATCGCATTTTATCTGTTTTTTTTTCGGATCTGAGAGAGAAAGAGAGAGAGAGAGAATAAGTTGAATCCGTAACTAACAGATAAGGCAGAAGGTAAATTAGAAATTTGGCGTATAAATGAATGACAAGGAGCAACCTTTGGATCGTAGGACTAACTTTCAAAAATGAGATGGAAATACAATTCAGGGAACGCTTTCCCTCAAGAGTGAATAGCGACGTTGCTGATGGCGGTTTCTCTCTCTCTCTCTCTCTCTCTCTCTCTCTCTCTCTCTCTCTCTCTCTCTCTCTCTCTCTCTCTCTCTCTCTCTCTCTCTTTAACTTGGTCATTTTCATATATCCTACTACAGTAATGAAGATTTGTTCAATCCAGTTAGAAGATTTTAAGGGAATATACCTTTACGAGGGTAAATTGGAGCGTATTTTATTTGACTTTCCTAATTTTACGTAGGCTTTGCAGACATCATGGCTATGACCGACCAAAAAAATGTATCTGCTCAAAAGGAGTTTTTTTCAAAAACATATCCACAAAGGCACATGGCCAAGCCTGTGGAATTTTGATCGTTCAATTGGTCATAATTTTAATGGTAGATGGAAGAGCTTTGCATTTCCATCAAAATGATGATAACAGGGGCGTGAAAATTTTAACGGTAAAAAAACGATGTTTTAGAATCATTTTTCATCTGGAGTTTATCACTGACATTTCAGCAGCCGCATCCCTGAAGACTGAAGAAAACAGGTAGATTTAGGTCAGTCATCTTTACCCCTTATCTTTAAATACAATTGAGTTCTTTGTGATTGTTAATGGAACTGCATACTCCTGATTCCTTCTCCAGTTACTTTCTTTGGACAAGTGAAGCTTATCAATTTGATGACAGACTTCGTATCAGGAACCTTCGTTCCACTATCTTTCAGTCTTAGAAGTACTGTACTCTACCTGTCATCTTGGAAGAGTACTTCCGCTTCCCAGAAATTATAGTATTAAGTGGTTGGTAACTGCCTTTCTTTTTTTCTCTCTCTCTCTTTTTTTGTTATTATTTGGCCTGGCTAGTGTCAAGGAAGCCTATAACTCATCTTACAATTTTCAGGTTTTCACCGAGTTGCATAATTACAGGTAACTATGTAATTAAGCAGAGTCTACTTGATCATAACCTGCAGTAGATGCTCCATTATTGCTTCTTGGATTTGGCTTTTTATTTTAGCTGTAGGACCCACACACCTTCATCGTACCGGCCATTAATCCTACACAACAACGGGCCCGAGCGCTAACGCGCGGCCGAAAGAAACACAGCATCCGCCATTCACCTTTTGTACATGCATCTTCTTCATTGTCATTCTCATATTCAGTGTATTGTCATCATCATATGCAATGCACTGTCAGCTTCTCAGCCGTGTGTGTATTAACTTCAGTCCTGTATCGTGTACCGATTTATATGTATATTTCCATCTGCCAACAAACATAAGTGATTGTGTTTAATCTCCTGCCCTGATGTCAGGCGCTACATTTCCGCTCGCAAGAGGTCTTGACCTGTATGTTTGTTGTCTGAATAAATTTACCTTTCCCTCAAACACAAGCTGTCTTCCTTTTCCTTATCAACCGTCTCCCACTAGGCTGGGACTCACTGCTATAAAACTTTCTCTCTTAATGGTGGGTAGCGTAAGGTTCAACGGGGTTGCAATCCTGCCTATCACCCTCTTTCATTTTCACCAGCTAACAGCCAAAAGCACTGATCTTTGTATTTTCACAGACCGATCCAGTTACGGACTGCTCCAGGAGCAAGAGCCCGTGCCAGCACAGGGCTGGCTTAATCTTAAACAACAACAGCTGAATAAATGAGTAAGCTGTGAACTCTGACCTTTACTCATACCCATCGTCACATGAGAGTCGTGGTTAAAATCTAATTGCTGCTTGTTTAGAGCATACTTATGAATCTGGTGTTCACTCATCATTCGAAATTATTGCAATCTATCATTCTGTCATACTTTCGTTCTGAAGAACGGTAAAAATACATTTCATATCTGGATCTAATGACATTTGACACAGCATTCCATTTCATATAACCTTTCGCTACATTGACGTGTATCGTTTTCAAAATGAAATAAGGAGACACAAGTTACAAAGGCAGAAATTTACAGTTATGAGGTATACATAAATATATTAAATATATGTTAAAAATATAAAAATAAAAAAAAAAAAAAAAATTCTAAAGAACTTCTCGTGCTTTATAAATATTCTTGTAATTAATATTTTCAGGTGTTTTTATCATTTCTTATCATTTTTGGTATTTTTAATATATTCTTAATGGATCTGTGTATAACTCAGAATTGTAAATTTCAGAATTGTAAATTTCTGTCTTTGTGATTGTTTCCCCTTTTTCAGTTTGAAAAGACTACACGTAAATGTAGCGAAAAGTTAAATTGAATATAAGTACGTAATTCTGCTGAGATACATACATTTTATTGTAACAGATAAACTACTCTGATCATTCTTGCCGTAAATCTCTTATGACATTCATCATTCTCTTAGCGAATAGCTTAATATCCACTGAGCCATGTGTAGAAGCTGGGAGTGTTGCATCATTCGCTGGTTTTAGTTAATACGCTAGTAATTATATCGATTTATGGCATGTACTCTTCAAGGTTTCCCTTGTGGGTGGCAATATCATGTTATCTGAACAACCAGAACGCTTACAAGAATGTTGACCTTGCACAGTTGAAAAATTTTTCTGCGTGAAATGTACGTACAGTAGCGCATTAAAATAGGGGGAGTGATATTTCATATTTAAGAATGCCTTAGAAGTTTCAAACGCATTTTTATTTTACTTGTATCTCCACAACATTAGCGGTTTCTCGTTGACTTAGAAATCAAAGGTGGTAATTTCTCTCTCTCTCTACACACACACATGATATTCGGGTCGGAGGAGGTTTTCTTTATACGAAAAGCTTCATTATACCTCCCTGAATATTAATTTTAAAGTAATTAATTAGCGACGCAACTGTTCGGAAAAAATGTTCAGAAAAAGTGATTCCTGAAGTACATATTAGAAAATTTAGTTTTCCTACGTGGAACTATCAGCGAGAATGCCCATGAACTGAAATATCTTCAACTATATATGGCCGTTTAAAAAACTTTTACGTTCCGTCGAAGGAATGTAAGACTTGACAGCTATCAAGAGTGTATTTGAGAGCTTTCCGAAAATTCATAATAACGGGATAGCTAAACTAGTTTTGTTGTTGGAATAAAGAGAATCATTACTTCATATATAGAAATTGTTTTTCATTCGAGACGAGTGGCTTTTTTAATAACTTGCTAAATACCATTCGTCAAGTTTTGGCCATAATACGTTCACTTATCCTGACAATTTGAGCTAAATCCATGGATCCGTCTACCATAATACATTTTACTTTTCAGGAAACAAATCCCAAAGAACTGAATCAATTTTGTCAGGAAGAATAGAAGGGGATAAGTGCTTTACCCCGCCACGATTATTGTTTTGATATCGGAGGTTCCTTTGAAGCTACAGAAACAATCATTGTCCAGTATCCATTTCAAATCTTCATTGGTATTGGACTGTAGTTCCTTATTCCCAATTATTGCACTCCTTTTTAATTTATGCTTCATTTTCCTTGACTTTTTTTTTCGGCTTTCTAACCTCTCCTTATCTTTCTTTTTACTATTATATTTTTAATGCTTGGGGTAGGTGATTGCTCACCGTTGCCCATCCCGTCGGCCCTTCAGAAGTTTCGTAAGTGTTTAGAGAAAGGTTACGTGCACCTCTGTAACATGAAACGATACCGTGATAACTGGAATGGGCTGGACTTTGCTTATTCCAAGTTTATTTTCCCACATCTTTGCCACCAATCTAGGTAGGAGATATAGATGAAAATAAAGCGTGGTGTTTGAGGTTTTCAAATATAAAAGAATTAAAAAAAAAAATTTATATTTGAGATATCGCTATATGAAAAATATATATAAGAGCAAGTAATTATCGATAAAAGGTAAATTAACAAGGAAATGAATAAAATAATTTTGCAATCTGTCACCAAATGATTAATTATTTTATACTAAAGTTTTCGTACTGTCAAGGTTATAATATTAACGATGTTCAGGAAAATCGTATTTGGGTATAATATGTAAAATGTATATATATATATATATATATATATATATATATGTGTGTGTGTGTGTGTGTGTGTGTGTGCATGTGTGTGTGTGCGCTTGAAATCACCCGAGCATGTGAGTTTTATTTGCAAATGCTCTCTTGCAAGTGTCTTATTGAACTACAGGTGAAAACTGGTCAGGATTTATGCCCAGGGTTTCTTAATATACTTTTATATATATATATATATATATATATATATATATATATATATATATATATATATATATGTGTGTGTGTGTGTGTGTGTGTGTGTGTGTCTCAAACAGTAGAATTGAAAAGAAATGGTTAAGCCCTTAGTTATTTTATCCAGGTTCATCTTGGAGCTCACACCGATTTTTCGGCGCAAAGTTTTACCTCAGTGTATTGATTTTTTTTTTTTTTTTTTTTTTGTCAAAGACCATCCGTTTAAATGTTATCTAATATGGTGTCCATTTCACTGTACACTGTTAGCTTCACGTGGATCTGTAATATTCCATTGTGTTTAACATTACAATTCTTGTCTATACCCTTATCACTATTTCATTGTTTTGATGTACGTTATTATTGTTACTACTTTCCCCGTATACTGTTACTCCTATCATGAAGGTCAGAAGTATGATTTGAAAGAATAAATCTTTCTACTTGCGAGTGAATAATAAAAAAACTGCATCATACGAACAATATCCCCGTTCTACCCCGTCTTAAAATATTTTTGCTTATTTATTTCCAAAAGCTTTTGTTGTTTATTCTTGTGAGTGTGTGGTCCAGAACACGAAAGTTTCGTTCATTTGCAGAATTCTTTTATGGCAGTGAGATTCCTCCCAGTGGATGTATATTAATTGTTTCGGCAATATATACAGATATAATTCAATATCAGAGAACTTTACGATCTCTCTCTCAATTGACTGCTCATGTAGCCGATTCGCGCAGCGGCTGCTTCCAGACGGTGATTTTTCTTTCTCTGAGAATCGTCCGCAGAAAGGGAATATCAAAATAAGACGCGAGGCAAACGGAGGAGAAAGAAAATCATTGCATGGTCGGACGAAACTCGCAATCAGAGGGATTCACAGAAGAAAATATATTTCCTGGTTTATGTTTCACCTCTCCTCCTATCGGGGACTGATCTGCCGACCTGCCGATCATGACTTAATTCTCGATTATAATTTATTTTGTGCCTGTAAGGAGATATGCAATAAATGTTCCATTGGGGTATAAATCTCAAGGCAGGTGGTAGAAAATGAGCATCTCTCTCTCTCTCTCTCTCTCTCTCTCTCTCTCTCTCTCTCTCATGAGCGTTGACTTGCGCGTTATAATAATCGATTTTACATAATTCCCGTTCCTCTATCTCTCTCTTTCTTTGAGACGCCATCAAATACCTTTCACGGGATGTGGGATTTGCTTTCAATATTAATGAGACACGCAGAACGAGAAGCAAAAGTCTATCCTCTTCCCCACCTTCCCACCCCACCTTCTTCTCATCCCTCTCCCAGGTCTCCCTCCTCCCCCCCTCTCCTCTTCCATCCCACTCCCTCTACCGCAGTGGTCTGAACATCGCCGTCATATAATGTTAGATGATAATATATGCTCCATCGTAGTCCACTACTGAATATCTACAGTCATCGATTGTTTCTCTTTTTATTCATGGTAGCTCTCGACATGACGCTGTTTGCAGTGATTGTTATCCGTCATTTCTATTCATTCAGTTGGCTGGAAATCTTATAGGGTGTTATTTCATCGTCCTTTTTTTGGCAGTACTTGATTCTAACTTTGAGTATATTTTGTGTTTGTGGAGTAACCGCTTGTATTTTTTATGCGTTTGTGTACTGGTATATACAGTATATACATATGCTCATACTATATATATATATATATATATATATATATATATATATATATGTGTGTGTATGTGTGTATATATGTATGTGTGTGCGTGTGTATGTATATATATGTATGTGTATATATATAATTATAAAGATATATATATGTATATGAATGTGTGTATATATATTTATTTATTTATTTATTTATTTATTTATATTTACATATTGAATCCTTGCAATACTTATGCCCTAATTAGGTGTTGCAGGGACTAAAGATTACCAATCTCAAGAGAGTGTCCGTTGAGCTCTAATGAAAAAAAAACATACGATCTCTTGATTTTTCTTAGGTTTCTTCGAAACTGACAGCATTCTGAGAATATCATTTTGAGCTCTTATGTTGCCACTCTTCCACTGGGAAAAGAGACAGATTATGGAAGCATAAACATCAGAGGAGGATAGTAAATGATCTCTCTTTGATACTGCAAGATCTCTCTCTTAGAAACTCGTCTATTGTCCATCGCGTAAAGCTTGTTAGTAGCCTCCCTAATAAGCCCCTGCGATAAACTCCCAGATAAAGATATACAGGATTGACAGACAAGGCATCCAGAAAGAGGATGATAAGCATCACTGCTTTGCCAGACATCCAAGTCGAGGGCGACGAACGTCCTTCATTCAAGCAGAAAGGTGATGGACAAATGGCTGCAGGTTGCCGGCCGAGTCTTGCGATTCGGGCATGACTCCCTCATACGCGTCTTACGCCCGGGAAGATTTAGGAGAACTGATTAAAAAGCAAGGTTGATATGGCTAGTCAGCGAGCCTCATTTGAAACAGATGTCTCGTTTGCTGCTGAGGGAGATATTTGATTCGACGGATCTCGTTAAGAGACCTTCCCAAAACGACCGCTGGATTCCCCCCCACCACCACCACCACCACCACCATCTCTCTCTGGGAAGGAAGGAAGGTGCAGCTGACAGAGCTGTGAAAGATCGAAGATTCTTGTTACAAGATGATGCTAATTGGTAAGCCATGAGGGATGTGACGGGCTGGATGCAATTGCAATTGTTACCATCTGGTGGGTTTTTTTTTGTCCGTCGTTGTTCTGCCCATAAGACTTGATGATATAGGTATTGCATCTGGCTGCCAATTCGTTACGCTAGTATTTGTTCAGTCTGTTATTTTAACAGTGAGTCAAAACCACGATGGCAAAGACTATTGATAGGCAGTTGAGAAAGAGGCTTAGTAATTGTAAAAGTAACTATTAGTTTATGAAACTGATTTTGTAAGGAAATTGGCAGCTGTTTACCAAGTGCAAGTAGTAGATATAATATCTAAATTTGTAGTTTATTGCAGCAAGCCGTAAACAAACTGTCTTGTACTTCATGCAAAGGACGACGGTCGACCATTGATTATGACAAAGAACAAGTAAATAATGCGCCGAAGTTTCCTCGGCGCAGTCGAGTTTTCTGTACAGCGTTGAATGCTGTGTTAGCCTCGCCCCATGAAACTCTCAGCCACGACCTGGTTGTGGCCTGACCTATAGCGTTGCCGGACGCACGATCATAAATACCCTTAACCTTAAATCAAATAAAAACTACTGAGGCTAGAGGGCTGCAATTTGGTGTGGTTGATGATTGCAGCCCTCTAGCCTCAGTAGTTTTAAGATCTGAGGGCGGACAGGAAAAAGCTCGGACGGACAAACAAATAGCCATCTCAACAGTTTTCTTTTACAGAAAACTAAAAGGGGATAAAAAAGATCTGACGAGAGAGCCGCGTCATTTGCAGCTAATTGTATATGTCCGTGTATTACTTACTCGAAGCTGTGATGTGCCTGCGTATGCGCTTTGCATTCAATAGGAAAAACCCTCTTTTGAGATTTTATGATAATGAACAAAACTTGCCTCGTTCGTGTGTCGAGAAATTCCTCATGGATGTCTCGAGGGAGTCTCTCCTTCTTTGCCAGCGAGTTCCTTGCTTATAGTTCTCGGTTTCTCCCGTCTGCAGTCATTATCATCTTTTTGGTTTTCTGTAAAAGAAAAACATTGTGCCGGCTTTGTCTGTCCGTCCGCATTTTTTCTGTCTGTATTTTTTTCTGTACGCACTTTTTTTCTATTTTTCTGTCCACACTTTTTCTGCCTGTATTTTCTGTCTGCACTTTTTTTTTTTTTTTCTGTCCGCACCTTTTTTCTGTCTGTATTTTTTCTGTGCACTTTTCTGTCCGCACTTTTTCTGTCTATTTTTTTCTGTCCGCACTTTTTTGCCTGCCTGTATTTTTTCTGTCCACACTTTTTCTGCACGTCACCTTTTTCTGTTTATTTTCTGTCTGTCTGTATTTTTTTCTGTACGCACTTTTTCTGCCTGTATTTTTCTGTCCGCACTTTTTCTGTCCGTTTTTTCTGTCCGCACCTTTTTCTGTCTGTATTTTCCGCACTTTTTTACTGTATTTTTCCGCCTTTTCTGTCCACTTTTCTGTCTGTATTTTTCATATCCGCATTTTTCTGTCTTTACTGTCCATATTTTTCTGTCCGCACTTTTTCTGTCCGCACTTTTTCTGCCGCCCTTTTTCTCTCCGCCTCAGATCTCAAAGCGCCCTTTTTCTCTCCGCCCTCAGACCACTGAGGCTAGAGGCCTGCAAGCTGGTATGTTGATCATCCACCCTCCAATCATCAAACATACCAAATTGCAGCCCTCTAGCCTCAGCAGTTTTTATTTGATTTAAGGTTAAGGTTAGCCATAATCGTGCGTCCTGCAACAATATAGGATAGGCTACCACAGGGCTGTGGTTAAAGTTTCATGAGCCGCGGCTCATACAGCATTATACCGAGAACACCGAAAGATAGATCTATCTTCGGTGGCCTTGATTATACACTGTACAGAAAACTCGATAGCGCGGAAGAAGCTTCGGCGCATTTTGTATTATTATTATTATTATTATTATTATTATTATTATTATTATTATTATTATTATTTTTTTTTTGTTCTGTGGAATTTGCTGTTGTTTGTCTCTCTTTAGCGAAATTTCTCGGTAGTTTTTCTTGAGTGATTTTCAGATACCGTCTTGAATTATTAGCCTCCACGTGAATTTATTTTGGTTTCTTGTTAAATTCTAATGTTTAGGAGAGAGTTTGCACAAAGTAATGAAATGTCATCAGAGGCAGGACGGTCAATGAAGTTGAGTCTTCAGAATATTTAGGAACAATAACATGCATACAGGTGCAGCCATAGTTAAAAATGAACATGGATAGGCAGCGTCATCGCAGAAGACATTGGCGAGAACCGAGACGCTGACAAACTCATGCACGTACACACACACACACACACACACACAAACATATATATGTGTGTGTATATATACAGTATGTATATATATGTGTGTATGAATATATGTGTGTATGAAATCCAAATGTGTACTAATATTTTATTTATATTTTATATATATATATCTTCCATATATGTGTGCACTACTATATATTTTATATATATATATATATATATATATATATATATACACATTATATAAACATTATATATATACATATGTCTGTGTGTGTGTCCTGATAATGAGAATATCCTGACCACCAAAAGATAATTTTTAATTTTGTTGTTTTTTAAGGTTATTTTAAAAAGCTTTGCAATTGTTTACTTAGAATTCATCATATTTTTATAGAATATCATACAGTCGATGAACTTAAGCCTTGAGGGCAGTAAGATACTATGAGAATTTTGTCTTTATAGAATGGTGCTACTCTCTAGGTACAATTGTGACTTAATTAATAAAATATAAAAATAAGTAAATAATAAAAATATGAAAACCCCTAGGGCATCTAATGAATTTTAAAACAACTAAATTTTAAAATGTTGCTTAACTTATTCTGAATTTTAATATACCTTCTACGTGAGCATATATGGAAACATGAGTATAAATGTATTTATTGTATGAGTGTGTTCCAGTATGAGAGCGTATGCCTTTGTGCAATTTTGAATTTCATTTTCATTCATTCATCACGATACCGAATGACCTATTTGGTCCCAGTGCTAGGCCTTTGGCCTAGACCTGGTATTTCATCCAGATTCTTCGGGCCAGCCTTATGAGAGCTGATAGTCAGCTCAGTGATCTGGTTAAACTGTTTTAGTAATATATTAATAATAATAATAATCTAGGTAAAATTAAACTGAATGAATTAAACGGCATGAAAATAAAATAAATTTTTAACAGCTAATCACAAAACGTATTAGATTACTCGTAAAAATAATCAGCGTAAAAAATCGTGTTTTAGTGGTCAGGGATATTCCCGCAAAACCGCAAGTGAATGAAGTTCTCAATATCCTTTTTTTGTGATTTGGTGTTAGAGAAATTATATCAGGGCCATAGCCGCTTCAGTGATCCGATATTGGTAGTGATTGTGAGCATAGGTAAACTTAATAATAGCACATATATAAGATGCGTTCTCTGTAGACGCTGAGCAAAACCAGAATATAGAACAGAAAAGGAAGAATTACTTATACATTCAGAAGTTTCTTTCTCTTGTTTGTCCCCTACCGGTCCCCTCCAGGGCGGACATATCCCCGCATTGTTGCCAGTGCCGTATTTCCCAAACTTTACGGCACAGGGAGACCTTACCCTCTATATGGGTGCGTAGGGGAATGGGAGTGTCCTGTGCCGCTAAAGTGTGTCAGTGGGTATGCTTACCTCGTGACTTGTAAATTAATATTTTTTTTTTACTTGTTTTATAACAGTGTCGCTTTCCAACACGATGCATCCTTATTGAGAATACTGTAGATTCATTTTGCGACGTCACTTTGTCTTCTGTGGGAATCCTAGTGCTGTTTTTTCTTATATATCGAGAAATACTCTTAAAAAAAGACTAAGTATAATTATATTTACGATATGATATACGTCTTTCATTATTTTGCTGATGCAAGTCAGAATATTTCATAGTATACGTCTTTCATTATTTTGCTGATGTAAGTCAGAATATTTCGTAGTATACGTCTTTCATTATTTTGCTGATGTAATTCAGAATATTTCATAATAAACGTCTTTCATTATTTTGCTGGTGTAAGTCAGAATATTTCATAATAAACGACTTTCATTATTTTGCTGATGCAAGTCAGAATATTTCATAATAAACGTCTTTCATTATCTTACTGATGTAAGTCAGAATATTTCATAATAAACGTCTTTCATTATTTTGCTGATGTAAGTCAGAATATTTCATAATAAACGTCTTTCATTATTTTGCTGATGTAAGTCAGGATATTTCGTGAGGTACATCTTTCATTATTTTGCTAATGTAAGTCAGAATGTTTCACGAGGTACGTCTTTCATTATTTTGCTGATGCAAGTCAGAATATTTCATAATAAACGTCTTTCATTATTTTGCTGATGTAAGTCAGAATATTTCATAATAAACGTCTTTCATTATTTTGCTGATGTAAGTCAGAATATTTCATAATAAACGTCTTTCATTATTTTGCTGATGTAAGTCAGGATATTTCGTGAGTTACATCTTTCATTATTTTGCTAATGTAAGTCAGAATATTTCACGAGGTACGTCTTTCATTATTTTGCTAATGTAAGTCAGAATATTTCATTAGATATGTCATTCATTAGTTTGCTAATGTAAGTCAGAATGTTTCATGACGTACGTATTTCATTATTTTGCTAATGTAAGTCATATATTTCACGAGGTACGTCATTTATTATTTTGCTGATGTAAGTCGGAATATTCCATAAGATACGTCATTCATTATTTTGCTGATGTAAAACAGAATATTCATAAGATACGTCATTCATTATTTTGCTGATGTAAGTCAGATTTAAATAAATACAGAGTATGTAATCTCAGTAACTCAGGCCTTCATGACACCAATAACTAAATCAATAGATAATTATAAATAAGTAACATTTATTGGCTAGAAATCTGAAGATCGTGTCATTTAGCTTCTTGAATTCTTACATTGTGAAAACATCGCCGTGTCAGAGTGATTAGTTAATTATACCGGTGTTGCTGTAATTAATGTATTCTTTATGCACACAAAAGAGATTTGTCATCCGGATTTGCAGATCCAGTGACACTACGAGAAGAGGAACCATTGAATAAAATTATGAGCGACTGAAATCAAGTACTTCTGCCTAGATCCCTCGGATATGATCTCAGTAACTAGTGCTTTTGGCGGTTACCGCTAACGGTGCGCCTGTGCGGTGTACTGTGGATGGTACCTGAGGTTCCTAGCAGTGTTTTTCTTTTCCCCAGCTGGGTTTTCTTTTCCTTTCGTTCATTTTCGTCTCTTCCCACTTGACTGTTCAACTTCTTAACTATTCAGTTCGATTCATCAGTACTAGATTTGCAAGGATCTGTAACAGCTGTGTCAGAATAACAATAATAATAATAATAGTAATTAATAGTAATAATAAAATATAAAGTCCAGATGTGTAAAACTAGATGGTAGTGAGTTTTTCAGAGGGTAATTGAAGTGCGATATTTTCAAAATTTGTCCCATTTCCCCTGATTTTAAACATATCACATCTAACGGAAGCGACTATTCTTTTTTTATAAGTTTCTCCGTCAAAGTTGTCTAATTCCTATCACCTAAGCAAACATTTTAAAATGCGGTGAAATCGGCTTGAAGAGCTCTGTTTTAATAGCTTGTCATCAAAACATATGCCAGATAAAATCGCAAGCACTTCTATATACTTATAATATGATGTTTGGAATTAAGGGAAATATTGTTTACAAATGTTAAAAAATAAATTATAAGTATCTTCTAAGTACTGCGGGAATATCTATTTTTAAATATCTGTACTTCATGTATTATTATTATTATTATTATTATTATTATTATTATTATTATTATTATTATTATTATTATAAACCAATGAAAAGAAAAGGCAGAGAGACTTCTAGGGATCTAAGGTACCATCTACAGTACACCGCACAAGTGCACCGTCAGCCGTAGCTCAGGCAGTGGTTCTCAAACTGGGTACCGTGGCACCCTGGGGTGCCACAGAAAGTGCCTAGGGGCGCCACAAGAATGTCATGAATTTTGTCTTGGCTAGATCATCTCAATGAACATTTGTAAAAAAAAAAGTTTGCAGAAATCTTCATATAATTACTATCAGTGTGCCTACTCTAATTATGTTTATCTAATTCTTCTGATATGCTCTTTGTTTGTACAGTATATTTCTGCATGTACGGTGTGCTTATTTTGGTTTGAGTATGGATAATAATTTTATTCATTGAATGAGAAGTTAATTCATGTGATATGGTGGGATGGTGAGGAAGGGTTGCCACGGTAATGATTACATAAGTTAGGGTGCCATCGCTAAAAAAAGATTGAGAACCACTGCTTGAACGGGTTACGCTTAAGGTAATCATACCCGTGGTATCTAGGCAGAAAGAAGTGGTTTCGATTACTTACAGCTTATATCAGTGGTTTGCTCTTATCGTAGTGTCATTGAGCATACAAATTCGGATGACAAATCTCCTTCCCATGCATAAAGGGTACATATATTACAGCAACATCAGTACTATAAATTAATCACTTCGACCTATCGGTGTTTCTCAAATATATTAGATTAATATATTAAGACTGCACACGTCGTCTACATATCATCTTTAAGAGGATATTCCTGGGATACTGAACCAGGTATAATTTCTATATTATATGCTAGAATATAGTGGTCAGGTAATATTTTTTGAGGCATAACATCAACTAAAAAACGGAGAACCTCATGATTATTTCAGTTACCTTAAATTACCTCTGATGTTCGCTGTTATTGTAGTGTCATTGAATATGCAAATTCAGATCCAAAATTTTCTTCGTGTATTTAAGGTATATAATAACATTTATATTATAAATTAATTACTTTGACATAGGGATGTTTTTGCAATAAAAGTACATTAGTATATTAAGAATACAAGATTCATTTATCCATAATTTTCAAGGTTTTCCTGGAATGAAAAACAAGAGTATTTTGTATTATATAATTTTTAAGTAATATTTTCTTGTGGCATAACATTAAGTACAACATAAACACGTTTGTTGTATCAATGCCTTTTTTTTATTACATTTTAAATTACATCTGTTTATTGTATTTTTAAATCTATTACAGTCTAGTTTTACTGAAATGTTCAATTTTTTTCTTATGAAACTGGATTTTACGAATAGTAGAGAGATATGTAAATAAAAAATGAATTATTTGCAAACTTCTTTGTGAATCTTCTATACTGCAGCCTACCATTTGGCGCTTCAGGCAGTTCTGCATAATATTCCTCTTGTTTTTTCCGGTTTTGGGGTTATTAAAATACATTAAGTTGACATTTGCATTTGCTTTTGTTCTTGAAAATTGTTTGTTGTTGTTTTTGACTGTACAGGAGTCAAGAACCACTAGATTACCACGCTGACTAGGAATTAATATACGGTATTCTTCGTTCTCATTTACTTGACAACCTTATGACAGTGCTACTGTGTTTTATGTTAATACTCTCTCTCTCTCTCTCTCTCTTTGACTTGTACATGACTAGAAATAATAGCACCACATGTATAACTAAATTATTAATAAAAGCAGAAATATAAAAAGTATAGTAATAAAATCGTAATTTCAGGATTATAGACATGACAAGGAAAATAACTGCAATATCAAAGAGTTTTCCTTTATATTCTTAGAATATTTTACAACTTAAAAGCCTGGAGTAATCATTGTAGTATTTTTTTTCGTGAACGCATCGCAATGATGTCTTAAATGTTTTTCGTATGTGCAGGGCTTTTGGACTGAACAGTAAACAAGTAAAAAATGCGCCAAAGTTTCTTCGGCGCAATCGAGATTTCTGTACAGCCGCTACAGCGTATGATCAAAGCCACCGAAAAGTTATCTATCTTTCGGTGGTCTTGGTTTAATGCTGTATGAGGCGCGGCTCGTGAAACTTTACCACGGCTCGGTGGTGGCCTATCCTATATCGTTGCCAGTTGCACGATTATGGCTAACTTTAACCTTACATAAAATAACAACTACTGAGGCTAGACGGCTGCAATTTGTTGTTTGACGATCAGAGGTTGGATGATCAACATACCAATTTGCAGCCCTCTAGCCTCAGTAGTTTTTAAGATCTGAAGGCGGACAGAAAAAGTGTGGACGGACAGACAAGCCGGCACAGTTTTCTTTTCAGAAAACTAAAAATTATGAAAAAAATCAGAAGCCTTAACTGACAATTATTAATGTAATTTCGACTAGCGGTAAATGAAGCTTCCTTCTATAATGATTATGTTTCACATAGATGTCTAATCTGTATAGGGTTAGCGTTGATGGCAGATCAAGAAGACAGGCGAATAACGGAGACAGTATAGGGAACATTTTGAAAGCCTGTGAGATTTAAATTTTTTACTTTGATTTTTGGTTGAGTGAAGAAAAGGCTCTGGATATGTTTGAAATGGAAGTGGGCTCAATAATTGTAATCAAGTTTTTGTACAGTACTGACGATTGAGAGAGTAAAAATATGAAGGGAAACTGAAAAGAAAAATGAATTGGTATGAAGACTACATGGAACCGAGATACGAAAAGTGTAAGAAATTTTGAAGTTCGACGTTCGTGAATGAGAGAACTCTGTGTATTGAGATGGTTTAGTAATGTAGAGAAACTGAGAGAAGAGGTATGAAATTACGCTAATAAGCAGAAGGAGGCAGGAAAAACGAGGAAAACCTATGGTGTTCAAATGGCAATGAAATGGTAGATGGTAGAAGCATTAGAAAGAATGGAGAAATTCAGGAGGCGTGAGAGATTTACTATCCATTTCAAGGACCGCCAGTCATCGTTTTTCTCAAATACCTTTCAAACTAATTATTTGATCGAAATGGTACTTTGACACAGTGTACAAGACACCTCCCGCTAATTTCTGGTAATATAAAGTGCATTGTCAAATGGTGTTAGTTAAGGCGTTTACTCTTGACTTTACATGGTGTTGCCAAGCATCCTTAAACTATGAATCTGAACGTCCTTTATCCCCATCCCGTCCCCTCCCTCCCCTTCCCCCTCCTCGTCCCCCCTCAACCCACTTTCTTGGCCTCCCCTGTCTCCCGCCCTCCCTCCCCCTTTCCTGTCTATGAGGGGATAACGGACGATCGATTGCGTAGTTTAGTCCTGTTGACTCATGCGACTTTGCCTTTAAAAGTCAAGAGTAAACGACTTAACTAACACCATCTGACAATGCACTACATCACCAAAAATTAGCGGGAGGTGTCTTGTACATTATGTCAAAGTACCATTTCGATCATATAATTAGTTTGCAAGATATCTGAGATAAAATGACTTGCGGTCCCTGAAATGGATAGCAGGTTAATTGTACATACGGATTAAAGGCTGCATATCATCTCTGTTAAACCGTGGCCCATACGCTCCTGACGAACACTGTTCGTAGGTTTTCAGATCTGCTGAAAAGTGAAGTGCACTTAGTAATGGACATCAACTCACCAGGATCGGGATGAAAAGCGAGTGACTACTAACATTATTTTAACCCAGAAAATTGTAAAGCAAAGGAAAAAAAGGACTGAAAACGTGTCAGCCTGAGTATGTTGACTACATACCTATATATATATATATATATATATATATATATATATATATATATATATATATATATATATATATATATATTAGCGTGATAGATGAACGGATGGGTAATCCATGAATGGAAAACTTATATATATTTATATATATATATATATATATATATATATATATATATATATATATATATATATATATATATATATATATATATATATATGCTATATATATGTATATATATATATGTATATTTATTTATTATATATGTATACATATATACAAATATACGAAAATATATATACACATATATATAATATATATATATATACATGTGTAATGAATAAAAATAAGTATAAATATTATATATATATATATATATATATATATATATATATATATATATATATATATATATACTATATATATATATATATATATATATATATATATATATGTAAGTTTTCCATTGATGGATTACCACATCCGTTCATCTATTATGCTAATACTCTACAGATGAAATCGAAATGTTTACTCCTTGTCTATCATTCCGTCAGTGTGCCTGTCTCCGCAATCAGCGCATCAACGCAACCAACGAAAGGTCCCGGTAGATTACGATGAAAATTTGATACAGACATTAACTACTTTCAGGTTCCTGTGCAGAGTTACTCGTTGTTAGTGTCTGGCACCTGTCAGGACGTCTGTTTTCAGAGAAAAGACCCGACACCGATGATATGGAAAGGATAAGGTCCCCGGTAGCAGTCTTCCACAGTGTGTTGCAGTTGTTTGAAATTTAGTGAAGAAGTCTTTTTATTTTTTTTTACATTTCAGCTCGCTTGATGCATTTAGATATGTTTGTCGATGTTGTCAGTTGTTTGGAAATTTGAGTGTTAGTTCATTTAGATATATTTTCAGTTTATTTTTTTTTTATATTTTCAGCTCTCGACTTCATAATCATGTAGTGATTTTATTAAGTGATATATCATCTAGATATATTTTTAATTTGAGTATTAGTTCCTTTTTTAACATTTTTTTCTTGCCTTTTCAGCTCTCGACTTCATAATCATGTGGCGATTTCATTAGGTAATATATCATTTAGATATATTTTTGTTTGTTTTGATTTTACCAAGAATTAGAAGCAATGGTTACGGAATACTAAAACAAAATCTAGTGTACTGAGGGTATGTTTTGGCCTCTGTCTTAGAGGTGATGTGTGAAATTTTGAAGTATACTCTGGAAACCTCCGGTTTGAAAGATCGTAAAAATGTTCATACAATTTACATTGAAAATATATTGACAGTAACCAAAGTACTGCTGCCCTGAAGACGTCAAATTTTGGGGTGGGGTTTTCCTACAAAGCTAAAATCTCAAGTTCGTTACTTGTATCTTAACCTCGTACACATTTTCCCCTTTGGCATTCGGGCCAGAAACTTAAAGCCCTCAGGTTTCTTAAGTGTTCAGGACAAATATTGCTGTCCCCCACGCTCTTTCCAGACCTATTTACTGACATTGGAAACGCCGTGCCATTCAGCCACACTGTCTGCTTTGGATGACTGTACTCTCCAAAGGTGGACTGTGAAATCGCCTCATCGCTTACATACATACATGCATACATTTATATATATATATATATATATATATATATATATATATATATATATATATATATATATATATATATATATATATATATATGTACGTGTGTGAGTTCCTTGCACTGCAGCACCTCCAGGACTCTGGACTCTTTCCTTACTATTAATGGGGTGCAGCTCTGTTTCCTTGTGGAATCTGTGTAGTTAAAGACTAAGGTACCTGACCTCCAAAGAATAATCGCAGGTTTGAACGTGTCAGACGGTTTGAATATGTCCCCCCAGAAACTGACTGTGGCCCCACACTTTAAGTATTTACTCTATTAATCCTACTGTAACAGGGTTAAAGAGTACAGGGTTAGTCCGTCCCGGTGATGCTGCACATGTTTGTGATGTAGGCTGGATACTTGGGCGCTTACCATAGAAGAAAACCAGGAAAAAAAAGAAGTAAAGGGTCTCTATGGCAAATGTTTGTCCACACACAATCTCTCTCTCTAACTTTCACGACGTTAGGGGAGAGAGGTCCCCATTAATCTCCAGGTACTGCTGAGTTAAAGGATATGAATAACCTCCAGATGTTTTTTTTTTTTTTTTGCCATTTTAGCTAATGCAGAAGCCATAGACTCAGTCAGGTCGAGATTAAAAGGTCTGACCAGGTGAAGAGCACCTTAATCTTCACTTGGGTAAGGTCAGATACTGACTGGTGACTTTTCTGCATCTTAACCTTTATCTTATTTTGTCAAACAACCCATGATCTCTAGAGTGTGGCCAGGTAGAAAAAGCAACGCAATAACATCCATGTAGCCATTTAAAATCTTTCCCTTAATGCTACTCCTTTGGTTATGGATTTGCCTGAGACCTGTCACTGACTGTAGTGTCCGATTTGGCTTTCCGCACCATCCTGTCATAAATGCAGCTTGAGTGCGTTAGTTCATCAAGTAGAAAGTTGGTATAAGATTAAACCAGTAAAGCACCACTGTCATTCAATACGCCCTATGACGACCACATGTTGCGGAAACTGAGGTTTGGCAGCGTAGGTAAAAAATTATGCCACATCTCTTTGTTTTTATGAAAATATTGAGGTTTCCAATGAAAATGTCTGAAGTCAGATGTGTTTTTATGTCAGTTTTGAACTCATGGTATACTTTAGGAAACTTTTATTTGAATAGGCTCTGCTAAGCCCATACTTTTATCATAACAACGAGACATTTGTTATCATGGTATGCTTAAGATACATTCTGGTGAGTGGACTGTCTCCGCCAACAAACTGTTTTATACTCGTAAATTTTAACGGCAGTTTCGATGAGCTGACAGAAGAAATGACAGGCAAACTTGGGGGTGTTAGGAATGAGAGAGAGAGTAAAGAGAGAGAGAGAGAGAGAGGAGAAGAGGAGAGAGAGAGAGAGATAGTTTATCAATGTCATTCAGAGATTTTGGGCAGCACTGGGTTGGTTAGCTAGTTATATATATATATATATATATATATATATATATATATATATATATATATATATATATATATATATAGATATATATATATAGATATATATACAATATAGATAGATTATATATATATATATATATATATAGATAGATATATATATATATATATACAATATATATAGATTGTATATATATTATATATAAATATCAAATTCATATATGGGAATAGCCCAAAACCAAGGCTATAGACATATATCAGCTTTAACTTACATTGGATATATTATCACAAAGGTCTAGTGAATTTGACATGATACTAACTATATTTGTGAAACATAAAAATGTCACTCGAAGTACAAGTGATCAAATTAATTATACATATACAGTATATAATATATATATAGTATATATATATATATATATATATATATATATATATATATATTATGTCACGTATGTATATAATGATATATATATATATATATATATATATATATATATATATATATATATATATATATATATATATATATATATATATATGTATATATATATATAATAATTCATATATATTTAAGCTATTCCCAAGTAAAGTTAATTTGATATTAAACGATATTTGTATATAATATATATACACACATACATATATATATATATATATATGTATGTATATATATATATATATATATATATATATATATAT
Source organism: Macrobrachium rosenbergii (assembly GCF_040412425.1). Classification (NCBI taxonomy): domain Eukaryota; kingdom Metazoa; phylum Arthropoda; class Malacostraca; order Decapoda; family Palaemonidae; genus Macrobrachium; species Macrobrachium rosenbergii. The sequence goes on along the minus strand of NC_089765.1, from coordinate 6,168,211 downwards.
ATATATATATATATATATATATAACATATATATATATATATATAATGTGTGTGTATGCGTGCGCTTATGTGTCTTTGTCACCTTCTTGAAAACGACTAATTATTTCAACACATGAAGAAAACTTTGTTGTTATTTTAGAAATACTGTACACTGGATATTTTTTAGGAGACTAAATTGATCAGTTCAAGAATAATTTTGTTTATATGTGACGAAAGAGGATCCTACATAACATGAAAAAGCTTTGATGATTGTTTACATCCATGGATAAAGTTGGAACTCAGCGGAGGAGAGAGAGAGAGAGAGAGACAGAGAAAGAGAGAGAGAGAGAGAGAGGGGGGGGGGGTTTTAGAGCATCAGTAAATAAGCGTAAGTGATACGACTCAAAATGCACACGGTGAACGCCGTTCAAGTGTATGCGCTCAGAGATTGATATAATAGACATGATTTTCTCCGTGAGATCTTTATGCGCCTGCATACAAGAAGTTTTGCTTGCTGTCCGTGTTAAACGTCCACGCAGATTTCTTTATAGGCATGTTCCTGGTTAATATTACACGTTCGTTATATTGGAAAATTCTCCGTCAAGGGGTCTTGGAAATGATCTGTAATTGGTAGAGGGTTGAAAATGTATAGATATGTATTTCTTTTTTGGGAGGGATTTTTTTTGTGAAGGATTTTGTAGTGGAAAATTCTTCAAGTGTTGAAAATGATCTGTAATTGGTAGAAGGTTCAAAATGCATATATTTATATTTTGGTGGGATTTTTTTTTTTTTGTGGTTTGGGGGGGTTGAAGGGTCGTGTCTCTTCACTCTGCAGCTCTGTTAGAGTCAGACTTGTCGGCAAAGTGCCAACTTCCCCAGCTGGTTTATATATGAACGGGATTCCCCCTCCCCCCCATCCCCACCTCTCCCCGCCCCTCCCCCTGCTGCAATCATGGCTATTTGTCTGTCTCTTCCATTTGGCGGCAGGATGTTTGGCAAGCACGATAGTGTCATGCATGTAACTACTTCGCATTGTAATTCGAATTTATTCTCGCTTATTGGTTTTATTTATGTATATAATTTAGTTACTGAAGCTGGTTAAAAAATATGTACGGAGGATCTGGTCAAGGTTCGGTGTTAAACGAACGTTGATCAATGTCTGCGCCTCATTAGAGATGGCAGCAGTTTCAACACGACCGTTTTCCTTAATTCCACTATTTTAAATGATTTATGTATGTATATATATATATATATATATATATATATATATATATATATATATATATGTATATATATATAATATATGTATATTCATGTGAGTTTGTATGCGCGCTCGCGCGTGTGTGTTGCGTTTGGGGAGGGGGAGGTTTCTGTAGCTCAGTAATTAGAATACTGTTACGCGTTTGCAAGGTTCGAATTTGTATCTTTCCTTTCCCCACCAGTTGATCAAATTTTGAATGGGTACCAGCGTTAGCTAGGGTCAAGGAAAGGACATGGGCTCGCTTTTGTAAAAATATGTATATATATATATATATATATATATATATATATATATATATATATATATATATTCATATATATATATATATATATATATATATATATATATATATGTATATATATGTATGTATATATATGTTTATATATGCATAAATACATATGTATATATATGTATACACACATATATATACTGTATATATATATGTATATATATATATATATATATATATAATATATATATATATATATATATATATATATATATATATATATATATATATATTCAGTATATATATTCATATGTGAACCATTTGATTTAGAGGTTAGGACATTTTTTCACTCAGAGTTTCTGTTCGAACTCAGGCGAGGTTTAAGGGATAAGCCACGTTTCTAAAAAAACTATTATGCCTTATTAATTATGTAGTTGGTAGTTACCTTGCTGTGGTGGTTCTCAGCCAGGATGGAGGTAGACATACCTAACAAAATCGTCCTCAATTATCAGATGAAATTCCAAATAGCAGTTCCTTATGCATCTACTCCTTATAGAAAAAGCATATATATATATATATATATATATATATATATATATATATATATATATATATATATACATATATATATATATATATATATATATATATATACATTATATATATACAGTATATATAGAACTATATATATACATATATATATATATATATATATATATATATATATATATATATATACATATATATGTATATATACATATGCAAATGAATATGCATATATATTCATATGCATATAAATTTGCATACATATATGTATGTATGTATGTATATACACATATACATATAAATATGCATATGTATATATAAATATACATATACATATAATATATGCATATATATATATATATATATATATATATATATATATATATATAATATATTATATACATTCGTAAACCATAATATATTTTATAAAGTATTCTGACAAAACTGCTTAGTTTTACGTGCACAGTGAAGAAATTCCGCCGGCAATAGCAACGCTTAAAATGTTAATGATAATAATGTGTCCATTATTTCTGTTCAGAACATGTTCTGTACCAGTGATTCATTTGTTCACAGTAATGTTTGCCTCGTTCATGCTTATCCGTAAATGGATACAAGGTCAAGTTGCCTGAAGAAAGGTAACAGGCGCAGAGCTGTCCTTTTACTTTGTAAACTGGTATTAGACGAGTCAAATGTTGGGTCACAGTGGTTTTAAGGTACAGTTTATATTATTACAGGTATATCTTCTATTTTTCATTCTAACTGTTCACTGATCCTTTAAGGTAAAGAATAAAATAATGAGATTTTTGGTAATCTTTCGTTAGAAAATGAGGAATTTTTTTTTTTTTTAAGCATTATCTTATTTGATTATGTTCTCTGTAAAATTCGGATTTCTTTGTGTATTTAAAAGAAATCAGGATTCGAAAATCACACATATTACGCCACCATAACTCTTATAATTTTTGAAATAAATATGTGAATAGAAAACACTAAACTGTTATTTATTGAATTTTGGGCACAATGCAGGAATCGTAATTTGTCATTAGAAATATTAAAATATTTCATTTAGTGAAATTTATACACAACAGAGGAATCATAAAGAAAAATGGGATTGAATAGTACTTAAATATTTTGTACTGAAATCTGGACACAGGACAGAAATCTTAAAGAAATGTGTGATTAGAAAATTATAAAATAATCTTTTTATTTTTTTTTTTATTTTGACACAATACAGGAATCATACAATGAATATGTATCAAGCTAAAATGATTCACGTGTAGCTTCGTGCATAAATGGGAAAGCTTGCATGAAATCGAACTTCTGCCTTTCATTTTACAACCAATTACTTTTAAGGAACAGCAGCGGGGAGGGTAGCACTGACTCATTGATATTTAAGTCAGTAAACTGGTTCATAAATAACTGCTCCTTCTTTCTGATTCCGAATAAAGCAGCAGAATAAAAAAAAAAAGTAATCAGCAGAGGATTTTAGGAAGGAGGACGTGAGAAACGTGTTACAACAAACGAGGCCTCTTAGGATCACTCATGCAATCTTTATTCTTCTTTTTAATTTTGGTATGTGCGTTTGTTCCTGATTGCAGATGTGTTTACAGCAGTTAATGTGGGTGCACACAATGCCCTTAAACCTGGAGCCGCCTTTGGCTCGTAGCTATTGAAGGGACCTTAGTCACAAAAATGTTGTGTTTAATGCCCACTAGCTCGGCTCAATGGGTTTTTCATGGGCACTTTTCTTAATTTGATTTGCCAGGGGTATATTGATGCCAGTATTTGGGGATATCCTCTCTCTCTCTCTCTCTCTCTCTCTCTCTCTCTCTCTCTCCTTCCTTCCCAGGTTGAGATCCATGTAAACATGTACTGAATTCCTCTAGTTCACTCAGCTTTACCGTCAAGAATAAAAAAAAAAAAAAACAGATAGTTGTTTAAGGTACATGAAGATTAGATGCTCCCTGTTTGCGCCGAACCTGAATCCAAAGGGTAACACTTGGAATCACATCCAGTAAGGGGGAAAACGGTGTTTGTTTACACACACACACACACACACACACATATATATATATATATATATATATATATATATATATATATATATATATATATATATATATACTACACACACACACACATACATATATATATATATATATATATATATATATATATATATATATATATATATATATATATATCGTTTGTGTCCATTGCATGTATTTACATATGTAAGTAATTATTTGTGTTAAGAAAACCGACTTAGGTAAATTAAATGAAATAGTGACTTAAGTTTATTTCTCTGCATCTTATCGTATTGTAAAGCCAGTGTCGATTTAATCTGTGCAAACAATCATATACTGTACTTGTCATATTAAACGAAAGATTTTTAGCCTATGCTGTGGTAGAAACTAAAAATAAGAGGAAGTTGCTACAGTTTGTACACGTATTAGTTTTGAGGGGATGGATTCACAGAAATATACTTACGTCGTTAAGTTTTGTATCCTGTTCAGCTAACGAGGCAAGGCAACTGAATTTTCATAAATATTTTTCCACTTTTTTTTTTTTTTTTCAATATTTTTTATATATTTATGGATACTTAAAATGGCAACATATCACGCTTAGCCAAATATGAAGACCCCTGTTCTCACAAAACTAGCAGGTAATTACCTACTAACCAAGCAGAGACGCCTGGGTTTCACTATCGACCCCCACCATCCCACCGGGCAATATTTTACCCGCGTTCTGTAGTTATTACCTGCCACTCCGACACCTCTGCCTAAACCCGTATTTCAAAGGACCTTGAACGGTGGCCCGTCGTAAACACGACGTGTCGGGCAGACGGGCGAAGCAGTGATGAGAATATTAATGTTCCTTTATGCTTCTATAGTGGCCGCAGACATCAACGGCGGCGTGTCCGACAATATTAAGGGTCGGCCTGACAAAACCCTCTAGAGACTGCAGAGGCTGGGTGCTACAATGATCACGTTGCGTAACGGTTTTCTCCTTTTCCGTAACTTTCGATGTCTAAATGGAAGGTTCTTGTTGGTGTGTTGTTGGGTGCTTGTCTTTATTCTGAACACACACACACACACACACACACACACATCACACAATAATATTATATATATATATATATATATATATATATATATATATATATATATATATATATGCATATATGTGTGTGTGTGTGTGTGTGTGTGTGTTTATATATAAATGTGTATATATATATATATATATATATTAATCAACAAATACACTTTATTGTCGAATTATTAGCTAGGAAATAACTTATATCCAAAGGCGCAGATATATATTGTTATAAGCGTTTATTGAGCGTATCTACCCTGGCCAGGATTCAAACTTAAGCCATTTGGATTTTATAAAAGCCAGACAGTCAGCTCGTCAATTTGGCTTCGACTCTGCAGTGCATATTCCTGTCGAATTCAGGTTTTGTATTTAGAATCGAAAAACCAGTGCATATTCACTTTGTCAGCTGACTGCTCTGTTAGTAAAACTTGGCGAAATACCTATATCACCGGCCCACACGTGAATTTGTTATACTCACAGATATTAAGCCACAAGAGCCTTTTACTGTAGTATCGAATTCACATTACGTTGGGGATAAAATACACGCAAATGGAATTAGATGTAAGTGACGAACCTGTCATATATAACCAAATGTTCCAGACTTAGTAGTCCTCTCTGTGGTGGAGATATGTTGATTTGATTTCGATCCTAAGTGCAGAACCTGAATTCGGTAGGGATGTACAGCAGAGTCGAAATCAATTTTTCTTTCTGGATAGCCGAATGGATAAGTCTGCCTCTTCGAATATTGTAGAGAAATTTTGGAAACTAGTCAAAGTTTGAAAGTGTTTACACGAGGAAACAATTGAGGAGTAAATAAGGCAAGAGTAAGGTTATCGAGATAAGTGAACCTCAAAAGTTCAAGCTAAGGTGCAAAGCATTACTACCCTAAAATGGTTCACCTTGTATTTGAATAATTCATTTTTATGTTTATCTTTTTATCTATAAATATATCTTTTTTTCTATTCTAATAACTGATCTCTTCTTTCTGTAATTCCTATTAACTTCTGTAACTTCTTTTCAAATGAACATGTTCTTTGGAAACTTGAATTTCAAGTCAATTGCCCCGTAGGCTTGTTCCATATGAATAGGGATTTATCTTCTCAATAATAATAATAATAATAATGGAGAAACAAATCCACTGTTATGTAAATGTACATATATTTAAAGATAGAAATGTACAGATAGCTTTCGGGAATCTGTTCGATTCCCCTTTTCCCGAAAGCTGTCTGTACAAATCTATCTTTAAATATTATGCATTTACATAGCTGTGGATTTGTTTCTCCATTTGAAGACTCATGCTACTGTGAGTATTTTTTAATAATAATAATAATAATAATAATAATAATAATAATAATAATAATAATAATACGGGTAGATTTAATGGGGGTAATTAGGATGAAGAAAGCATTGAGTTATAGAACAGGCGAAGTAGGAAAGGTAGCAGTATGTGCGCCAACGACTGAGAATAGGATATGGGGATCTTACGGAAGCCAAAATTTGAAGGTGTGAGAGCATTAAACTGAGCCAATCCTTCACAGAAGTGCAATCTTTAAGTTTGGTGTAATTAAAAAAACAAGTAAAACATGCGCCGAAGTTTCTTTAGCGCAATCGAGTTTTCTGTACATCGTATAATCAAGGCCACCGAAAATAGATCTATCTTTTGGTGGTCTCGGTATAATGCTGTAAGAGCCGCGGTCCATGAAGCTTTAACCACGGCCTGGTGGTGGCATATCCTATATCGGTGCCAAAAGCACGCTTATGGTTAGCAACCTCCAATAAAATCAAAGTTACTGAGTTAGAAGGTTGCAATTTGATATGTTGGATGAGGGTGGATGATCAACATACCAGTTTGCGGCCTTCTATCTCAAAGTTTAAGATCTGAGGGCCAAACAGAAAAAGTGCGGACGGACAGACTAAGCCGGCGCAACAGTTTTCTTTTACAGAAAACTAAAAATGAAAGCTGATGGTACAATCTGTATGCCACGTATATGCTGTGTAAGTAGAATCGAAAGGGCGAGATATGTGGAGATGCAGAGAAGTGGTACAAATGTTTGCGGAAGTGAGGGAACTGATAGAACAAGGATGATATAGGTAGGTGAAAAGAGTGAATAAATTCGGAATGTTTGGGGCCAAGGACGAAAGGAAATCCTTAAAAATGCTGGATGGATTGATGAGATGGAAGCGGTACTGGAAATAGAAGGCTGTAATACTTGTACATTGGAAGCGTGAAATTGCGTAGTACATAGAGGTGAATGGCGCAGCTTGTATGGAGGTTCGACACGCTAATAATGAGCCTTCTTTGTAGTTGTATGAAGTGGCTAGTGTTAGTAAGCTTTCCCTCACTGAGTGCAACACGATACAACAAAAGTTAAGCATACCTTGGTTTAACAACTAATTGACCCTCCATCTGAAGGATTAGGCTCATTTTACGTGGCTAACAAACCAATTGGTTACCTAGCAACGGACCTACAGCTTATTGTGAATCCGAAACCACATTATTGCGAGAGATGAATTTCTATCACCAGAAATAAATTCCTCTAATTCTTTACTGGCCGGCCGGAGACTCGAACTCGGGCCTAGCAGAGCGCTAGCCGAGAACTCTACCGACTCGTCCCAACGAAGAACTCACGATTCAGCAGATATAGCATGAATGTGGCAGTGATCAGCTTGGTTTTTCTCTGAAGTACAATTAAGGAAACGGCTTTATTTCGAAAATTATATATATATATATATATATATATATTTATATATATATATATATATATATATATATATATATATAATATATATATATATATATATATATATATATATATATATATATATAAAGAGAAAACTTATTGCTTGTGTTTATGTACGCGCGGTTTGCGTTTCTGTGTGTGTGTGTATGTGTGTGTTGGAGCGAGAGAGAGATTGTAGCACAACATTATTCTTGTTTCTGTAATTATGCATCTTCGTGTACATGTATATGTATATGTATGTACTTATGTATGTACACGCATCTAAAAGTAGACGAAGTGTTCAAATAAATCTTGCAATTTACAGGTAGCCGACTGAAGCGAACGTCATAAACATCACGTAACAACCACCAGTTCCAGCGATAAGATTGAAGGATAAGAAAAAGTCCTTTTTTTATGCTCTGTGTCTTGAGTTGAACTCACTCCATAAATCGGTGCTAAATACACTCCCGAGAAGACGGTTCTCTCTTGTCTTGTTTCGCCTTGATGAATACGCGTATACTTCACGCCGACCGCTTGTGCCAGATCCATCATGGAAAATTGGGATTGACGGGGCAACCTCCCTTGTGAATAATGTGCCATTGTATTTATATTTCGTAAATTGCTCTCTTCCCATTTGAGAAGTTTCAGTTTTGCTAACGAAGGGGAAGGTGTTGTGTGGGGTGGGGGTGTTGTGAAGGAGAGCTAGGCAATTTTTATTTATTTATTTTTTTATTTTCTTTATTTCGTCATCTGTTCTTTTTCGCCCACTTCTTACCTCCTTTACCTTTTCTTTCTTTCGCCCTGTCCTTCCACTTTTCCTCTCGTTCCGTTTTCTTATTCCCTTCTTCTCACCTTTCTCTTCCTCCGCCGCTACCTCCCTCCCTCCCCTACCTGATGAGCCACCTCGGATGTAGGCAATTACTTCATCTGAGGCCGAACTCCGACATCACCTTGGTAAGGGGTCCTGGCATCTACTCGCCGCCCCTCGGCCACCACTGTCAGGTCTGGACGTTAATACTCGATACTTATCTTCTCCCCTCGTGGGGTACTCTGCCCCGTGGCCGATAAGGAGTTTGCACTTTTGATCTTGTTGCTGTCTGGGTTTTATTATTATTGGTATATCATGTTTTTGTTGCTGTCGCCAACGGTAGTGGTTTCCAGTACTTGGATCCAGTTTTTTTTTTTTTTTTTTTTTTTTTTGCACCTCACATGAAATCGCACTTGGAGACTTGATAACCATGGTTACCTAACTCTATTCTTTTACCTGCTAGTATTATTAGTATCATAATCCTTATAATAGTTATATAATATCTATATATATATATATATATATATATATATATATATATATATATATATGTGTGTGTGTGTGTGTATGTGTGTGTGTAGTTATGGCTAACCACAATGCCCTCTTCTCGAGGTCTTCACTTTTGGATGAGAAGTGAAGAGGACATTTTGTAGTTTTACAATTACATAAGTTTCTGGTGTGATGTTAGTTATATATTTATATATATATATATATATAACATATATATATATATATATATCTTAAATATACATATATACATGCGTATATGTCACTAAAAGCGCGTGACAATATATTTAGCCAAGGCCACAGGAAAAATAAAGAGGGAGTAACAAGCGCTTTCTGTGTTCCAACACATTTTTTTTTTTGCACCTCGAAAATGTTTTGAAAGAACACGAAGGCGCTTAGTACTCCTTTTATTTCTGTGGATTTAGTTATATATATATATATATATATATATATATATATATATATATATATATATATATATATATATATATATATATATATATATATATATATACTTTTTATCACATATTATTCATATATTACAAACGTCCTATATATATTACCGAAGGGGAATTTTTATGTATGTGTGGAACCAACGAAAGACAAGAATACATGTTTGTAAACTTTTATGCATATGTTTGTAACTGTTATTATTATTATTATTATTATTATTATTATTATTATTATTGCTGTAGTTAAATGATGGGAATTATTATCACTCCAAAATCAGGGCAATTCACATATTATTGTTATTGGTCTTTCTTCTGATATCCTGAATTTTTATTTTAGAATAAAGTCATTTCGAAGAACCGAGCTGAAAAGGTTACAAAGCCTCCCCGCCCCCAGCCCCAACATTGTCATTGCTGGCAAGCAAGAGAGAAAAAGATACCCTCCGTCAAAAAAAAAAAAAAAAAACACTGATGGAGTTTATTTGAACTTTCTCCAAAGTAACTTCAGTTCAATATCTCCGACTGTTCAGTTATTCTTAATATTTTAATGGGCACAAAAAAACCGAAATTCTACCGAAGCCTTGCTAAAATTTTCATAAAACTTACGAACGTAGAATGTACAAACATTTTCGTATATTAGTATTGCTATTTTTTTTTTCTCTCAACCTTGCCTGGTTGGTATCTTCCAGTCTGGTATCGGGCTGCAATCTTATTCCTGAGGGCATGACCCCTTGTACCCTGTTTTATTAGGTTTCCAACACTCTCCTGATTATCCTTGCTGTGACCAGCAGTACACTTCCTTGGAGCAAGACCAGTTCCAGTTATGTTGTTACTCTCAGTATTTTTATTCTTTGGTAAATAACACTAGATGAAAGATTTCGTTATGAAATGAATAATCCATGCGTTTGCGGGTGTTTGGCTTCAAATTAATTAATATCTAGATTACAAACAGAATGAAATCCACATTCAAGTAACAAGATAGTGTGCGTCATTTTTAGTTTTCTGTAAAAGAAAACTATTGTGACGGCTTTGTCTGTCCGTCCGCACTTTATTTTGTCCGCACTTTTTCTGTCCGCCCTCAGATCTTATAAACTACTGAGGTTAGAGGGCTGCAAATTGGTATGTTGGTCATCCATCCTCCAATCATCAAACATCCCAAATGGCGAGTCCTCTGCGAAGTAGTTTATTTTATTTAAGGTTAAAGTTAACCATAATCGTGCTTCTGGCAACGATGTAGGATACCGGGTCGTGGTTAGTTTCATGGGCCGCGGATCACACAGCATTATACCGAGACCAAAGATAGATCTGTTTTCGGTGGCCTTGATTATACGCTGTAGCGGCTGTACAGAAAACTCGATTGAGCCGAAAAAACATCGGCGCATTTTTTTACTTGCTTTCTAGTGCATATAATGTGTTTGAAATTTACGTGGCACAGAGTTGATAATGGGTTGTCATTTAAAAACAAAACGGCATTTATTGTGATTTTATTTGCGTATGTTGAGCATGCCTTGTGCGGACGCATTCCGAAGGTAGAGAGATATCGAGCTGATTTCCTTTTTTCTGTTTTTTTTTATATATATATAAACGAGTATTTACGATTTTTCAAGTTTGGACGGAATCCTTGCCGCATAGTCTAGTAAGGTTCCTTGAGAAATATTGGTCCCACAAGATAAAACATTATTAGATTCAACATTAGCTTTCACGTAATTACAAATAAATGTATTTGAAATACCCAGAGTACCTTTTTATATTTTGTCGCATATGACGACTAATAGTTCTTTTGCATTGCTCAATCAGAGCGCGAATCTCTTGCCTAAGTACGGAAAGCATTTTCCCGAGATGCAACAGAGTACCGGGACTTTTCCCTGAAAAAAGCGGGACGCCATATTTAAAAACTAACCGTAGAATTTTCTCGAAAATAATCTCGTTCTGTTTCCCACACCCAAATTAAAGTGTAACTTCTAATTTACTCTAACCTAACATAACCCAACCTAACCTAATCTAGGGGCATGGCAAAAAAACCGAGGCTAGTGCAATACTAGCATACATCTCAGGAATTTGCGTACGGGAATATGTAATATATTAACAGTCTGAATGTAATGAAGTCCCTTTTCATGTCTACCTAAAAGAACCTTATAAGGTCTACCTAAAAGTCACTTTTCAGGTCTACCTAAAACATTTAGCTGCTAATTTCAAAAGGGAAATGGAACTGAAATCGGGCGATGCGATTCCGTTATTATATGGAATGATTTTTTGGATAATCATTCAACAGTTTTGTAATTAGGGAAAGACAGATGAGAGCTTTGATGTTTCAAGCGAGAGGTTTCTTATATAATTATATGGTTGTAAAGACAGTGAGGCGAACGGTGCTAATCGTGCAAAGTTAAAATGGAATAGATCAATGGGTGGCATTTTCACTATATGAAAGTGGCATTGCTGTATATACATCAGAAAAGTTATTATTATTTCCACTAATTTTCTTTGGGGTAGAAGTAAAATATTTGAAAGGGTGAAAAATGAAGAGATGAAGTAAGAATACTTAAAAAAAAAGGAGCTGATTAGTGTAGGAATAGGTGGGAGGATCATATTGAGAGGAAAAAAATGGATGTTAATCATAATTCCCCAGAACAAAAAAGGAAATTGTGGGAGAACCTACATTGCTTAAATAACATTACTTCGCGAAGTACATTGAATCTAAATTCCTTGCGGAACAATTTGGACAAAGTTATGCATAATTTGTTGCTGTTTAAGCAGTGATCTGAGTCGAATGATAGTAGTGAGCACAGCGTTGTTCTTTTTCTATAAACAGCATTGTTTTTAGGCTTAAGATTTTTTTTTACTGAAAATAGGAGCATTCTGAAACATCAGATTAAAGTATCTTATTATAATATACTATAAAAAAAAAAGTTGGCCAGCTGTTTCAGTACTCTGACGAGTGAAAAAGGAATATAACCCCCCAATTCTCTCTCTCTCATATATATATATATATATATATATATATATATATATATATATATATATATATATATATATATATATATATATTATTTATATTATATAAATGCACACACATATGGATATGTATATATACAGTATATGTATACATATTTATTAATAGATACCTCATTTAAACTGGATGGTATCAGCGGAGATATTTATTTGAAATGTTCCAAGATTTCTAGGACTGACGATGAGGGCAGTTAGCCTGGAAGCCTTGTAACATTTCCTGAATAAATATCTCCGCTAGATACCATCCGGTTTAAATAATTACCGTTATATCATATTAATGCGCAGAACAATTGTGTAAGTGATAAAGTATATATATAATATATATGTATATATATGTATGTATGTATTTATTTATTTATATATATATTATATATATATATTGTGTGTGTGTACGTATGTATTTTATATTTATATATATATATATATATATATATATATATATATATATATATATATATATATATATATATATGTTTGTGTGTGTGTATGTATAATTTGTGTTCAGTACCTTGATGATACTTTTCCATTGGCTTAGACTTTCATGCTTATCGCACTGAGAAACGCGGTAGTCAAAATCAGTTCTGCGCCTATTTTATTTATTTATTTTTTTTTTCATGTTATGCCGTAAGCTGAACTCTGAACCAAAAAAAACAGCGCGCGGTTCCGGGATTATAAAAGTGTTTGATGGCACATGTTCTTTGTTTGAGGTGAATGAAACGTAAAAGTAGATGTTTAACGAGAGAGAGAGAGAGGGAGAGAGAGAGAGAGAGAGAGAGAGAGAGAGAGAGAGAGAGAGAGAGAACCGCCCTGGGACGTAAAACTCAGCCGTTATAATGTGCCTCAGAATTGATAATTAAAAATCCCATTGACTTATGCATTAAGCATGAGCTGTAAAGCTGTGAAGAGCAACAATGCACGGTGTTGTGTTTTGTGTTTGTGTATTAAAAGCCTCTTTGCAGGGGCCTCCCTTCTCCCACTCTCCCTCCCCGACCCCATCGCACCTCTGCTCACAATGTAAACAATCATCCCGTGGCAGATTTAATGATAGTCCTGCCTCGCGAACTCTCGGTTCTTGATCAGTCATCTTCCAATGGGTGCAGGACTTTTTGACATTTAATGCCAACGAGTGGTTGGCAGTGCCTCCTCCTTTCCCGTGTTCCTCTTTCTCTCCTGTGGATTAAGCGAGAGAGAAAGAGAGAGAGAGAGAAACCAGTCCAACTCTCTTCCTCCGTGAATATTTTTCTTTGAGTATGTTGAAACAGTAGCTATGGGGAACTTCTCTGTTATGGAATGAAATGCGTAATTTTCCCATTTTTAGATTCGTCTTGCTTTGGAGCCCAGATTCATTATTAATGTAACAATCAATTAGCTGTCAGTATCGTTTTGGCCGGTAGCCATTGTTTACATTAATATAATAGTAATAGATGTATGTAGTGATATAATTGAAACAATTATGGTGATACAGTAATAGTTTTTAATGATCTGTAATTCAGATGATAAAAGTTCACATCTGATAAAGGACTATTTCATTCAAGTACTCAACGACCAAAAATATTTTAATTCCCCCCTCTCTCTCTCTCTCTCTCTCTCTCTCTCTCTCTCTCTCTCTCTCTCTCTCTCTCTCAAGAAATTAAGGAGTGTAGTTAGAATGGCTTAGATGAATGACTTCTCAAAAATCTGTAAGTCTCAGCTTATATGTTGATGTGTTTTTAAAATTCTTTCTCAGACTCCATTACTGTTGTCAGAAGAGACTAGATTACCGTGGAATTTAACACTTCCCTTTGTAGTGTTGAGTAACTTTAAAAATTCAGATCGGTTCTCTTAGAATCATGTTTATTAATGATAGTTGTGACAGGGTTATTGACAGTCGTGAAGATTCCACCGCAGGTAATTAGACTTACCTGATGCTCCGTTACATATCTCAGTAGATGTTTTCATGACATATTCCAAATACTTTGTAATTAGTTGACACTTTGCTAACTTCTGTTGGTATTTTTTATTAATTGCAGAGAATGCAGCTTTACAGTTCAACAACTTTCGTTAATCTGTGTATTTTATTGATGCCGGAAGCCTCGTTCAGTTTCGTACTTAGTAACTGACTTGAGTTTCGTGGTCGAGTTTTTCTTTTTGTTAAATTCTCATAAACACTTAGTATACTGAACAGTTTTCATCGTTTTACAGTATTTTATTTCACGTATCTTTTTCTTAGGCTTGTAAAGTTTCAAAACAGATTAAGATACGAGTTGGAAATATGCTATAGAATTGGACTCACATAAATTGTCACTGCTTTAACTAGAATGTGTAACAAGTATGTTTGTGTGTGTGTGTGTGTGTGTGTGTGTGTGTGTGTGTGTGTAGCCAGAAGTCGCAGGCAATGATGATTATGTTTGTGGTTATATATGTACTCATGTATGTATCTGTGAAGAAGTCAACTTAGTAGCCTTCCCACAGTAGAAGTAACTGATGTAGGACCAAAACATTGTCTTGTAGAAGAAGCACTAACACCTCTTTTACATTGAAGATTATTGGACAGTAAATTTAAAGAGAAGAGTCATGGATTTTGCCCAGATAAAGCAATGGACAAGAGAAGAAATAAATCACGGGGATAACAAATGCATAAAAAAAATGGTTAGATTATGATAGTTCAAAGGTCAATTACTTGGCGAGATCATTATCATCATCATCGTGTCCACTGCCTTGCATGATAAAAAAATTACATTATGTTCTCATAAAGCTCTTTTTAGCTACCCGGTATCTTTACGACCACTCCGACACTGGTATGAAGATAATTTGCATACCAAAGCAGTTGACCGATGAGTCAAGACAGATGAGTTTCATTTTCGTCATATAAAACTTGGAGTGGGGCGAGGGCGGAGATATACACTGACATTTTGTTTGAAAAGTATTAAATCTCATTAGTTTCTCCATACACAAGGAGATTTTGGGTTGCTCATTCGCAGTTTTATATTGCAGTCGTGCAAATACTTGTAATTGATAAATTTAAACGAATGATTGACGACCGTTTGAAAAAGAGAATTGTAAATTGTTAAGAGGCATTAGTATAAGAGATTTAGAGGTTTGAATCATTAGCGCAAACATTGATTGATGTATGAACTGTAGGCTGCCAAGCCAAGCACCGGAGCACTTCCAGCCATTCGTCGCTCAAGACAGTGAAAAGAGGGAGAGTGAGTGGCTGACCAGCAACATTGAGAGAGCCAGAAAATAAAGGAAAGGAAGCACAAAGATCTAAAGGTGAAACTTGGAGAACCCCACAGTTGCACTAAGAAGTATTAGAGATGCTGGACAGCAAGAATGAACAAAGGAAGCGGGAATGGAAGTGAAGGAGAGAGAAGTAAAAGGCTACGCTAACAGATATGCTCTGTAGATTGCTGTGGATGCAGCCAGGGGCCGAAGGGTCGCTGCAAGCACCCTGAAGGAGTAGAGAGATTGCTGAACTCTGGAGAGAGTGACCAAAACTGTGAACGCTACCAGATATGCTCTGTAGAGATTGCTGAACTCTGGAGAGAGTGACCAAAACTGTGAACTCTACCAGATATGCTCTGTAGAGATTGCTGAACTCTGGGGAGAGTGGCCAAAACTGTGAATGCTACCAGATATGCTCTGCCATTCAACGCTAGATATGAAGTTAACCAGACAGCAATTCACAAAACATTCCGAAAAGAAATTGAGCGAAACTGCAGTGTCAGTAATGCATTTTAAGAAGGCTTGATGAATATGTATCTGAATTCGATGGAGATGCATATCAGTGAGCTAAATTAAAGAAGTAGAGATCTTAAGAGGCCGTTGTGGACCTGCTGATACATAGAATTGATGGATGGAGACAATAAACTGTTTCCGCCTATAAGGCTTTATTTCTTCTCACGTCAAAATTTGTCGGAATCTGACAGACATGCGAACGAATGAATTGGAATAGATTTGTACCCGTCTTGACAGTGTAATAAAGTAGGCATTAACTCCAAACTGCTCGAGAGAGGTATTTCCCCATTCATTTCTGACATATTTGACCTTGAAAAGTGTCACGTGTTAAATTAGATATTTTGATATGGGAAGATGCCACACGACTATTACATTCCCATAGGGGGTTAGTGCCGTCAGTGCACCTGTAGGTATTACTCAAGGTTCTGTGCAGCGTGCAATCGGCCCCTAGCTGCAACCCCTTTCGTTCCTTTTACTGTACCTCCTTTCATATTCTCTTTCTTCTATCTTACTTTCCACCCTCTCCTAACAATTGATGCGTGGTGAATCTGCGAGTTTTTCCTCCTGTTACACCTTTCAAATCTTTTCATCGTCAATTTCCCTTTCAGCGTTGAATGACCTCATAGGTCCACGCGCTTGGTCTGTGGCCTAAATTCCACATTCTATTCTGTTCTACGAGTATTACATTTGCTGTTGAACATGTATCATTTATGTCTAGAAATGGGTACCAGTGTCTGCTGAGGTGGAAGAAAAGGGCGTGGGGCTGGCAGCTTCACCCCTACAGAGTTGCAGGGGAACCGTAGAAGTCTGCTCTTCTGCTGGTGCTCGTTTTAAAAGAGTATATGTAAATATAACCTCAGATGTGACACTTTTCAAGTTCAGATTTGTCAGTGTTGTTTGAAATGTCCAAAACTGGTACCTAGCAAATGTGAGATGAGTGTGGCACCACTCAACCACGGAGCCATCTTTGGGCAATTGTACCTTTCAGGGATGGGCGGCTATATATATATATATATATA
>NC_089765.1:6130875-6148375 GCF_040412425.1 Macrobrachium rosenbergii | reverse complement strand
ATATGCACAACAAATAACTAAATATTGTTCCCAGAGTTGTTCAAGCTTCAGTGCTAGATCATTCTGTCCATAAATCAGTAATTTCCCTACACAGTGTTAAAAAAACTGGTAAGATATGGTTCTTGCTTCGTAAAATCTTTTTTTGAAATGATATAATCACAATGTTGAATGAGTTTCACGCCTACTATTTTCTTTTAAAGCGCGAAACAACGTGTGAGCTTCGTTCAGTCGATGAGCAAACAACATCGTCATCATTATTTATTATGAATATTTAATATCTGATGATACCTGCTGTGTTTGGTTTTCTTCTAAATGTTTGTTAAGCCCGTCGTAATTGGGCAGCTTTTTATTCACGGAGCCTCGAATAGAAAAGCCCAAAATAAACTTTACGCGTGAATCAACAAAGCCTTTGTTCGATAAGCTGACGATGTCTTTGGAAGTCCCCTATTCAAAACAATGTCTCCCACTTGATAAACAATGAAAGGCGAGGAAGGAGCCGCACGGTAGATCACGAGGCGACGAGGGAACTGGACTGACACTCGTAATGTCCTGTTGATGGACGCTGTCAATCATTACCCCCGTCGGTCAATCATTGTCACTCATTGATCTTATTAGCAGCGATGACTGGCGACTGATTCCCAAAGGGATTAATGCGTTGTTTGTAAATATTGACGACTGACGGAGGAAGGGGAGGCGTGGCTGACGCGTTCGCCAAAGGGAAGTCAACCGGGACTGTCAATTTAAAAGTGGTAAGTCAATTTTCGGATGAATTCGATATTCCAACAGATGTGACGACGTGAGGTGTCAGTCCTGTCAGAGCCAAATTGTGTTCGTGGCGTTTCCGAATTCGTGGTGATATCTCATTAGCATATTTAATGTCTTGTGACTTTCATTCCCCCCTGCTGCCTATTTTTATAGCGTCATAATAGCATTGAGAAAAGGATAATACCGTGTCAGTGTGCGTGTGAATGTGTGTTGATAACGCAAATCCTGCAGAAGAAATGTTTTCTTTGTTATCAGAAGTAACTGATTTTGCCACTCATTATTTCCAAAAGTTTCCATAATGAGATTTCCCCGTGAAGGATTTTCTCTTTGTACTTCTTCCGTATTTACTACCGAATTGAAAAATTAAATAGGTAAAAATGATAAATCGCAAGCTAAATTAGTCAAAAATTTCGGGTTAAACACATATATTTGTGTTGTGTCCACTCTCAAAATTCACAGGTATTCCATTGGTCAAACACTGAGATATAAAAAAAGGAGACACCTGGAATTGAATAAGATCTGAGGTCAAGTTGAACGAAGACCAGTGAGGTACCGTGTTGGATTAATTACTATTAGGTTTGTGTCCTAGGCTGCTAGCTGCATTGCTGGACCTCCAAGATTTATCCATAAATAGAATTCTGGTGTTGAAGCTGTTAACTAGTTTGGGTAACAGACCCATTAACTGTAGGAAACCACCTCGGAGTTATGGAACGCGCACAGAAAGTGAAGTGTAGAAGAAAATGCAAAGTAGGACAAACGCACTGTCTAATTCTGTCGTATTTTAAGGTCTTTGTTTAGAGTTCACAGAATTCTGGCTGAGTTAAAGACTGAACGTTCTAAATGTTTTGTATGTCTTAGTTGATATATGGTAATTTTTCTCATTCTTACGATTTGGTTCATTATTATAATTCTTACGATTTCGTTCATTTTTCTAATTCCCCCAATATGGTTCATTTTTCTCATTCTTACAATAGGGTTCATTTTTCTGATTCTTAAATATGGTTCGTTTTTATCATTCTTTCAATATGGTTCATTTTTGTAATTCATACAATATGGTTCATTTTTCTAAATATGGGGGCTACGTAAAACCTGCGGAGATTATCAGTTTGTTATTTACATTTCTTGAACCTAGTCGTGGACTATTACTTATTGAAAGATTTTTTTTATTTTGAAGGAAGAGGGTTATTTTCCTATAATAATATTCTTAAGATTTTTATTCATAGGAATGCTATGAGCGATTTATTTTATTGACAACTTTACGATGCAGTTTCGTTTATTGAGTTGATTATGCTTCCAGAGGAGTTCCTCTCTTCCAGGATAATCCAAGAAGGATCTGTAGCATTGTGATCGATAGGGATAAACCACTGAAGAACTCGAGTTGTGTTTTGCATCCAGAGATAATAAGTAACCATGTATATATTACTTTACAATTTCGTAAATAAACCTGCGCATATATTTACTTAGATATATGCGCAGGTTTCTTTATGGAATTGTAAGGCAGTGTATAAATGAAATTGTAAGGCAATATATAAGTGGTTACGTATTACCTCTGGATGCAGACTAGTCTACCTCAATGCTTTTTATTAGGAAACAGCGCTAAATTCTTTAAATGTATCACTGTCAACGCTGAGTAATATCCAAGTCTCCTTTCAGCTTAGGAGGCGACAATAGTTATCCTGCTTCTAACCTCTTGAGTTTACTGACACTACATAACTTTGTTATATTGGTAACAGACGCTTCCCCATGACAACTTTCAGAACGTTAATTATGATGTTTATATGGACACTGAAAAAGCAGTAGCAGTCTATAACCTACCATATATATATGTATATGTATAACTGAATCACGAAAATATGGAACGTGATGAATATATAAATAAAGGCAATGCCACGAAGGAAAGTGAAACAACGGAGTGGTGCTAGGCCTTTCGACTTGCTGTCCTTTACTTAGCAGACTGATAGAAATATAAAAATAAGTTCACAAAGAAAGCTCGTATAAATGACAGATGGGGATTATAAAGGAAAATATGTACCTGGAATCCAACACAATTGAAGAATTAATAGACCTGGATTCCAGGTGCATATTTTCCTTTATAATCCCCATCTGTCATTTATACGAGCTTTCTTTGTGAACTTAGTGTTATATTTCTGTCAGTCTGCTAAGTTAAAGGATAGTAAGTTAGGGAGCCCTTTCAGCACTACTCCGTCATTTCACTTTCAGCTGTGGATTTTGTTGCATTTATATGCATATATGTATATACTTACCCTCTGTATAGTTCTCAGCCAGTGTTTGACGATCGAATGTATTATTATTATTATTATTATTATTATTATTATTATTATTATTATTATTATTATTATTATTATTATTATATTGGAGAAACAAATCGACAGATATGCATGGGTACAAGAATATTTAAAAATAAATCTGTAGAGAACTTTCTCTCTACAGGATTTGAGTATTTATTATTATTATTATTATTATTATTATTATTATTATTATTATTATTATTATTATTATTATTATTATTATTATTATTATTATTATTATTATTATTATTATTATTATTATTATTAATCACACGATATGGTCTTTACTCCAAAATATCTCCGTGATATAAAAAGACTATCAGTTGGCAAACCAATATGGAGTAAAGTAAGGAGACTGTATGTATGTACCAAGGAGTGGCCTTTGTGAACACCGCCGGCACACCTTTTTACCCAGGTGACATTTGCGAGGAGGAGGAGGAGGAGGTGGTGGTGGTGGTGGTGGACGGAAAGATGCATCCTTGGCCTCCGTCAGGAAGGTCGCCAGGGGATATAAGTCAGGGCAGCCTTGTAGGGCGGGGAGTCCTCCTTGTTGCCTTGTGTGTCGGACGCCCCGGTGGGGCTGCTATTATTCCCCGGCTTGGCATAAGTCGTGTTGGCAGGTCCGCGGTATATGTCCGAGTGTCACCCTCAACCCAGTCATACACATCTCCCCCAGCAGACAAACAGAGGAAGGGCACAAAGGCGTTCTTCAGGACTCGCTGCAGTTGCTTTCTCGATTTGTCTCGCTTTTATGAATTCAAAATATTAATGAGAAGACAGATTCGGTAGTAATGTTTAATGCCGATATTTGGAATTAAATGACGATATTGATGGTTTCGATACAGAAGAGCAAAATGACCTAAATGAGATAAATGAAATAAACGGCGTGACAAAATCGATGCCGATGTTGGTAATTAAAGGTCGCGATGTTAATGATGATTTTTTATAAAGCAGAGCGAGATGACCTGAATGGAATAAATGGCTTAAAGAAGCGAAGCAACGAAAAGGCCCTCGATACCAAAAAGGAGCCCCGGCGTTTATAAAGAGCCGTCCTTGAGGCGGAAAGAAAATTGATATACCTGCTTGCATCAGTTCTCAGTGTTCAACTCCTTTTCTTCCCTCCCGAAAAAGGGAAGGTGTCGGAGCGCCGTCGTCTTTGTGTGTCAGATGCATTTTTCAAAGCACTTTTGCTCGTTAGCGCTTAGCGCAAAAGATGATTTTTAGTATTATCTACGAGCCTTAATATTTAAGGGCCATGTGCCACAGGGGTGCGAAGAATGGCTTTTTTTTTTTTCCCTTTTCTGTTTTTTATTTTTGGGTTATTCTTTTACATTTTTCTGGTGTTCAAAACGTGAAATGTTTTGCCGAGTTTGTTCTGAGGACTGTTTCCAAAGTAATTTTCCAAGCTCTGGTCAGTAATCCATTGAAATATTTTAATCCCATTTGATAGGAGGCGGAGACATTTCACTTCATTAGAGCTCACTCGTCTTGAAGGGTCGTTAAATACGATGATGATACAAAGCTGGGCTAAAACGAAGCATATCATTATACTTATTTGCTAAATCATAGGTGAGAGGTAAAACTGAAAAGCCTTATCCGTGATTTGGATAAATTTTATAGTTGAGATTTTTCCTTCCAAAGTGTCTGTCATTTCAGACACTGGAGACTGAGCACAGGATTTTCATTCGTGTACATTACCAGGTCAGCTAATTCCTTAAGCATTAAAGATATACGTTTACCCTCTTGTTCACCGATGATTTTGAATGGGCACTTCATGATTTTCTCTTGCAAAGTGAAATAGGAGCTACCATTTTCATTATATGGAAACGTCTTTAATATGTCAGGTTTTTATACCAACTAATATAATATATATATATATATATATATATATATATATATATATATATGGTATATATATATATATATATATATATATATATATATATATATATATATGTATATATATATGCATATTATATATATAATACATATATATATATATATATATATATATATATATATATATATATATATATATATATATATATACTGTGTATATATATATATGTAAATATCTGACTCACATCAGGATCGAACCCAGGTCTTTCAATTGAAAAGCAAGGGCGCTGCCCACTAGGCCATACAAGTCAAAAAGAAGTTGGAGTTATTAAGTATACCTTAGCTTAACCAGACCACTGAGCTGATTAACAGCTCTCCTAGGGCTGGCCTGAAGGATTAGACTTATTTTACGTGGCTAAGAACCAATTGGTTACCTAGCAACTGGACCCTGGTAACTTATTGTGGAATCGGCCTGATTATATGAGAAATGAATTTGTATCACCAGAAATAAATTCCTCTAATTCTTCATTGGCCGGCCGGAGACTCGAACTCGGGTCTAGCAGAGAAGTTGGAACCTGAGGGCAACTGTACTCAAGGAATTACCTGGGCAAGCTAACAGCGTGTTTTCCTCAAATTCCCGACTCAGCAATGACCCAGTTGACAGCATTTCATTTGAGTTATCCCTTCTGAGTGAATAAGATAGAAATAATCAACACACAATCACGTGCCTAACAGAAATAAATTTCTGACTCACATCAGGATCGAACCCAGGTCTTTCAATTGAAAGGCAAGGGCACTGCCCACTAGGCCATACAAGTCAAAAAGAAGTTGGGTCATTGCTGAGTCGGGAAGTTGGGGAAAACACGCTGGTATGCAAGCAGTTAGCTTGCCCAGGTAATTCCTTGGTTGCAGTTGCCCTCAGGTTCCAACTTTATGACTTGGGCCTCGTGGGCAGCGCCCTGCCTTTGAATTGAAAGACTCCAGTTGATCCTGATAATGAGTCAGAAATTTATTTCTGTTCCACACGTGATTGTGTTGATTATTTATATATATATATATATATATATATATATATATATATATATATATATATATATATATATATATATATATATATAAGGTGACTGGTCTATACAGTTAGTATATGACCAGGATGAGGAGGCTTGAAGACTTGATTCCATCAGTACTCAGGTAATTGATTCTAAGAAAATGTCCAACTTAAGTAACCTCCATTACTCATTTGTGTTATATAAATTTGGAAAAACCACCTGTAGAAATTCTGTTCCCTTTCTGGATGCACACGTTTGCAGTTTTTTTTTAGTATCATGAAAAATATAAGAATAAATAAAAGAAAACATGGAATTCTGATAATTAAAAGTATCTTTTTTGCCCAGCATGGCTGAACCCATTGACCCTGTTATATTCAGTGATAATTGAAACCGTGATGGGTCTGTTTAATTTTATGATGATGATCACAAGGAAAACAAAGTTAATATTAAACGTGACCACCTGAATGTGTTATTGAGTTTCAAATTATGGGATATGAAAATCATGAGTGCCTTTTCATATTGTACGTCATTCTTTATAAAAGTACCGTGATTTGATTCAACTTAGAATTAAGGTACCCAATTTATTAACAATGATACTTAATGAAATAGGTGTAGTGTTTTCGTCTGGTGAAGACCTGGGCTTGTATGGGATTTAATTCTCTTGTGCCAATTGTCCTTGTACAGTAAGTGAGAGAAATACACCAGTCCAGAAGCGATGGAAAAAGGATTGAATGAGTGCGTCAGTCCCCTTTGAAAATTTTCATGTGCATTGTAAACCCAGATGAACGCGCGCAACAAGGAAACGGGAATGCTGTTTTAGTGACTTTTCCTTGAGTTAGTAGCGACGTCCATGTTTCTTGAAAGGAAATAGCAATTGGTGTTAATTAGAAGGTAAATTTACCATACAGTGACAGAGTTTACCTGGAGCTTTGCTACGCTTACCTGACCTTTTAGTAGTATTAGTGTTTTCATTTCCGTGATTCTCCAAAGATTCTTTAAAATGTAATTTAATTTAATTGTTTTTCTACTGCCAATAATAGCTGATTCGTTGTCATATTACCGAAAAGTTGTTGTGTTGAATTCTTACTTTTTTTATCAGCTGTACTTTTATCTTTATTTCCCTTTCCTACAGAGGATTTCCACATTTTGAAAGGGCTTGTTAGTTAAGTTTATGGCCTTGCTTCCTGTCAGGTAATAATCTTTGCAACGTTTGGAAAGCACCAAAACAAAAGCATTTCACAGAGACCAACAGAATTATCTTCATTTACCATAAAACATACTGATATTGATGACGTACTAGACAACTGGTTTTCTCTAAATAGTATAGATTAATGTACTTCGGTATATCATTGTCATTAAACCTTAAACCTTGGATATTTATAATTAAATATTTAGGCTACCTTGAAGGGCCTGGTTTGCAAGGCTGGATGATTATAAATCGTTCATCCATTCGCTAAGAGATTTCATCAAGTGGTGTATCCTTAGATGGTATTTAATGTATAGAACATAGGTAACTATGGCAAAAAGGTCTTTTATGTAATTCAAGGTAACTAGGGTAAAAACTTGTAATTGAAGATAACTAGATAAAAAGCTCTTTTTTATAACTGAAGGTAACTAGGGTAAAAAAAAAAACTTTTAATTGAAGGTAACTAGGTAAGAAGATCTTTTATATAATTGAAGGGAACTAAGGTAAAAAGTTCTATTATTTAATTGAAGGTAACTAAGGTAAAACCTCTTTTTTATAACTGAAGGAAACTAAGGTAAAGCGCTTATTTAATTGAAGGTGCCCAAGGTAAAAAGCTCTTTTTTTATAACTGAAGGAAACTAAGGTAAAAAGCTCTTTTTTTATAACTGAAGGAAACTAAGGTAAAAAGCTCTATTAATTAGTTGAAGGTAACTAAGGTAAAAGCTCTTTTTTTATAACTGAAGGAAACTAAGGTAAAACGCTCTTTTATATAATTGAAGGTAACTAAGGTAAAAAGATCTTTTATATAATTGAAGGAAACTAAGGTAAAAAGCTCTATTATATAATTGAAGGTAACCAAGGTAAAAAGCTATTTCATATAACTGAAAGTAACCAAAGGAAAAAGCTTTTTTAAATAATTCAAGCGAGGCGATGTTCTACATAACTGCTATCACTACATTTTCACTATTCTTTATGGGCAAGTGACTTCTATTACCAAGACGCCATTCAATCATGCAGCCAGATTCATTCCCCATCAGTTTCACTGACATCCGTAGATTTCACCAATCTTCGGAATTGGAAAGAACAGAAATACGTCTTTGCTCCGTTATGCAAAGAAACCGTGACAAAACGCTTGTAATTATCAGACACCAACAAGTGGTTGTCATGTTCAACCTGTTGCCTCTCAGAAAAGATCGCTGCCCGGGTGATCTACCGTTTTGTTCAACATCGTGAATGGGTTTTAAGAAATGGAATCAGCCAACCGTTGAAAAACGACAAAGTTGATGCTTTGTGGGAGGGGGTGCCTAGGGGTGGGGGGTTGTTACACTTGTTACTTGGGGAGTATCTGTTCGTTAACTGAGTCCGCGATTCAATTGGTGTTGTCCTAGTCAGTATAGGGTCACGCGATGCAGCTCTCTCTCTCTCTCTCTCTCTCTCTCTCTCTCTCACGGAAAAATAATATCGCCAAGAAGAGTATTTGAAGAGCCGCTAACTGGAATTTTTGCCATTCACATTATATTGCATGTATATATATATATATATATATATATATATATATATATATATATATATATATATATATATGTGTGTGTGTGTGTGTGTGTGTGTGTGTGAATAGATATGAGAGAGAGAGAGAGAAGAAAGAAGAAGAGAGAGAGAGAGAGAGAGAGAGAGAGCCAGTTCAACCTCTTAGATTCCTGTGCCATGTTAAATATCGTATTATGAAACGGATTATGTATTTTTCCGCCCTTTTCAATTGAAGCAGCGAGCGACACCAGGCGGAACAGCACTTTTTCTCGTTCTTTTTCCTCACTGTCCGCAACCCGCCGTTGGAAAGTCACTTTGGCAGCAATAGGGAGTCGCCTTCTATGGTCTTGAACGCCGGACGAGTTATTTTGACATGAATATTTTGTTCTCGCGTGATGCATTTATTACCACGCTTTCTTTGGCATTCGCGTCTGCGGAGATAAAGGGTTGGCCTTTAAAAGGCTCTCAATGCGGGCTGTTGTCGGATTCTTGCGTAACTTAGACGCCTTTTTTTTTCTCTCTCTCTCTCAACCAGTTCGAAGTCTTTTTCTTTTTTTGCCTCTTCCTCCTCCTCTTCTTCTTCTCTTCTCTTCCGCACTGGTGATCTGCCGCACCTTATAAAGTTTTTTCCATCATTAAATGACGCCAGACGAACATTGTAAAGCCTTCTTTTGTGCGTGTGTATGTGTTCGTGTTAATGCGAGTTTCTCCAAACGTTTTTGTAGATGTCTCTGTGTTTGCCCAGTTGTGCGCATGCGTGGTTAGGGCGCTCTGTACGTCTGACTTTGTAAGCGTGCCCGTCCTCCGTTTGGGTAGGATGTGGCCATCCCAAGGGCAATGCAGTAAAACAGGGCATGCACTGTGCTACGTTCGTACCGTCATCCATTATCAAAGACTGATCTCGGGTCAGAAAGCCGACGCTTATATGCATTAGTTGGAATCCTGGCAGAAGGAACCTTTCATAGCTGTTCCAGAAAGGATTTTAGATATTCAGGAAAGTAAATTCTACTGTCTTCTTTGTAGTAGGTTGTAAGATTTTATTTCGTTACGTTTAAATGGCTCCATTTGTAGCGTATAGTTGAAAAAAAAAAGGAAGGAAATATATTAAGAGCAATTAGTATATGCATTGTAACTTATTACTCTCATTGCTGTTCAAGATATGCACGCCTTCCTATGGATCTGTCAAAAAAGAAAGGTTCACCAAGTTTTATGAAATTCCTGTTATCTATTCTCGAGATATTGTCTTGACACACACATGCACAGAGACAGGTGAGAGACATTACATCCCCCCAACTTCGCTGGTACAGGTAACGATCGAATTTACGACGGTGAAAGACCAAGCTCATTCATTCAAGAAGAAATTAATGAGCGATTTTAGATCCAAAGTCGTGAATAAGGGACTGAATTTGCGCGTTAGCTAAAAGACCACTTTCGTGCCCCAGATGTCAATTGATACTAATGAAAACATTTCAGGTTACCATCCTACCAAAATGTCAACAGGAAAGATGAAGTTGTTTCTCTTAAGATTTTGAGTCAAGTCATGATACCGACATTTTAAGAGGGTATGGTTTAGTGTTCTATTTTACAGGAAATTCGGGTATAAAAGGACTCGTATGAACATTGAACCGATTTAAGCAGGACGATGTTCTACGAGAGGAAGGTCAAGAGGACTGGTTGTGCATAGATAAAATAGGATACATTGTTATGAGATACAAGTGTATCTGGCCGTATTTGGGTATGCCCGCCAGAGATGGTAATCGATTTCTGATGATAATTTAGATATTCATGAGCGTGCAGCCTTTTGACTTTTCTTATGCGACGGGGTAGATATTTTGCCACAGTCGCGTTCGAGCATATGATACATAGCTGTTGTTTATCTTTATAAATTATTGTTAACTTTGATTCACTTGCACATATGCATGTGTGTGTATATATATATATATATATATATATATATATATATATATATATATATATATATATATATATATATATATAAATGTATATATAATGCAATATATATAGATATGTGTGTAATTATGTTTCTGCATTATATATATATATATATATATATATATATATATATATATATATATATATATATATATATATATTTGAATGTGTGTATGTTTATGCCTGTGCCTGTGTATGTGTGTGTGTGGGTGTAGTTAGTGGTGACCCCACCTGCCACATTCGAGTGTGCGCTCATTCCAAATGGGCACTGCGGCTCGGATCGCATTTGCTAGGTTTTTGGATCGCTCCTGGCCTACCGCACACCAATCGACCCACCAGTAAATGGGTACCAGCATCTGGTAGGTTCAAGAAAAAAAGGCGTGCCTCTATCACTCTCATCCCAAACACATTCTAGAGAAAACATTTTCCCGTTTGGAGGAAACGGTGCTGCAAGGATATCAGAGCTTCTTCAGTTTCGCAGCATGTGTTTGTGGGGTGAGATTATTAATCTAATCTCCTTGTTTCTGGAGCCAGGGAGAAGCTGGCACCTATTTACACCTGGGTTGACTGATGGGTGGTAGGGAGCGATCTAGTGAACGTGATCTGTTAGCAGCAGCATTCAGTTGCGGCACGCTCTTTGGTTAATTGCACCTTATGCAATGTGGACAGTGATTTTGCAACATTTGTAAACCACACACGAGCGTGGACGTGCACACGCACAAACACACATGCCCATATATATATATATATATATATATATATATAATATATATATATATATATATATATATATATATATATATATATATATATATATATATATATAGTGGTTGTGTCGTGGCATGCCATTCAGATATCTCAGGTTCGTGTCTCCCCCAGGGCGATGACAAATCACTGGCTCTGCATCATGATCAATTACTGCTGCAGTGTGGGGTCTGCGGTGGGAGGTTGAAAGCGACATTCTTTGAAGGCTTGAATTTCAAGTCAGTAGTCCCTGTGTACTTGTTCCATGCGAATAGGTTTCACCTGCTGAAATGATAATAATGATAATAATAGTATACCACCTATCAAGCTAACAGTCTTTTCTTCTTACATTTGCCTGGTATATTACGCGAAGTTTCTCATCAAGTCTCTGCATTTGATGACAGACTTGATGACAGTGGGAGGATCTTAACGACTCTGAAGAAGAGGTAATTATTTGATGGCTATATTGCTGCGTCACTGAATCAGCATTGCGTACTGAAAGATACAAGGAACTTTATTGTTATTAGATGCCAATGCTTTACTTATTTTGTAGGAAATCGTGATATTGAGCTGTAAAGGTGAAAAGATTACTTCATACTGCTCTATTTTCAAGTAAATAAATTTTCTAGAATTAATTTTTCATGAACAAAATCAAGGAAATATTTTTTATAGAAGAAAACAGAGAAAAATCATTCCTCTTATACCTTGAGTGCTGCATATCTGGTATCGCCTTTCCCTTCCCAAATCTTTTTTGATTATTTAGTGACAGTCTTCCTCAGATGAGAAATCGGATATTGATTTAATGCTGTGCGTCACAAAGGGGATATGGGTGTTGTCAGCAGAATATATCTTCATATACTTGGTTAAAATATGTAAAAAAAAGCTATTGTCATTTTATCCTTTGAATTAGACGTTTTTCAATATAGGCAAGTCGCCGGTTTATGACTTCTTATAACATTATTCTCTCAGTCGTGATGACTCTGTCATGACGTTATGACAAAGTCAGCCATCTTTACAAGACATCGAGTCGTTCTAGAGAGAAGGTGAGACAATCTTCGACGTAAAAAGCAGTAGAAAAAGATTATGAATTTTTCGAACCCAGTTCATTTTTTTTTTTTTTTTTTTATTGTTTCTCCAAGAACTTCGAATGTGACCCGACCCAAGCAATACCACCGACTCTTCCCTCCATGAGACGCCTCATTAAATGCAAACAAGGGGTCGCCCGTCAGTTATAGCGCCTCGGTGAGCCTTCAGAGTCATCAACGATGCGATAGGTGAGCTTTTCATATGTTAATCGGAGACACCGAACAGCTGAGTTTTTAGCGGTGAAATTAACGTACACGTGAAATATCCTTATAGGGGAAAAAAAAGTGCCTCCATTTTTGTCATTTTTTCTCTTTTACTCTAGTGGAGTTTTACTGTAACCCATAAAAAGATTTATTTATTTATTTATTTATTTATATATATATTTTTTTACTTCAGCGGCGTTTCACTGCAACCCATTTCAGTGTGGTGCTGGGAACTGCACAAGTGGTTTGATCTCGTCATAGTACAAAAATCAATTTAAATTAATGTCCATCGAATGTTGTTATGTTATGGCTCCATTTACTCTCAATGCCTCTGGACAGTTGGTGGTTTCCCGGGCCACCTTTTCCCTACTATATTATTAGTCCTCAACCCATAAAGTCAGGCGGGCTATAGTTTGTCCGTCCGTCAGTATGCGTAGCACGCTTCTCTCGTCATTGCAGCTACTACAAACTTGGTGCATAGGTAAACCATCAAGTATAGATATGATTTAGGGAGATCACCCGCCTGTCTGGCTGGATATGTGTCTGACACTCCTGTTAATGCAACTCATCCTAACACAGACTAACTGTTCTCCATCAGATTGTCCGCCAGTCATTGCAACTCCTCTAACACGGTTCAGAGTATTTCAGTTGCACTTGGTGCAAAGGTATCCACGAAGGGAGATCATCCACGATGTTGTCGAAAGTTGGAATTATAGGTCCAGATATTAGAGATTTTGAACGCGGTTTTAAACTTGGTCGTAACTTTTTTACCTATTAGAGAAATAGACTTTACATACATTTGGTATGCATGCTTCACCAGTGAGGACATTCCTCTTGACCCCAAGGCTCGTGACCTTGACTACGACCGTCATATTAATAAGAGCTCCCGTGAGTTCCATTCTTGTTTCACATAGTTTTGTTACTATTATTATTATTATTATTATTATTATTATTATTATTATTATTACATATTATTATTATTATTATTAAATAGACAAGAATCCTTCTTATGGAACGAGTTTAACCTACAACACTTTACTATATTTTTTTTTTTTTTTTCACTGCTTTGGTCGATATTAGTTTCATGACGGCAAAATAACTGAAATTGTAATATATTTGTATCTGTATCATATGTGTGTATATGTATATATATATATATATATATATATATATATATATATATATATATATATATATATATATATATATATATATATGCTTAAAAATCACAGTAGATGCACGTGACTTCAGTGTATGCTGAATCCACAGGAAAAAAGACAGGCAGAAGTTCAGTAGTACCAAGCGCTTTCCCGTTTATCGGCGCATCGTCAGTAATGAATGAGACAAATATAAAGGTTACAGTAAACAAAAAGCACAAGAATACCAGACGGTCAATAACTCTGAATGACAGCCGATAAACTTTCTCTCTCTCTCTCTCTCTCTCTCTCTCTCTCTCTCTCTCTCTCTCTCTCTCTCTCTCCTCGCTAACACCCCCTCTACTCTCTCTCTCTCTTTCCAACCCTCCCTGTCTCTTTCCCTCTCTCTTCTCCCTAACACCCCCTCTGCTCTCTCTCTCTCTCTCACTTCCTATCCCTCTCATTCTCTCTCTGTCACCCCTTCCCAACCCCCACCCCCTTTGGTGCTATTCATGTCTTACCCCCACATTATTCTTTTCCAGATAAGAGGTCAAGTCATAAGTATACCAAAATTAGGTATGATAAATTCGTAAAATTACTAAGTCTATGGGCATATCCAGCTCCATTTCACGGGCAGAAACAGCCCCGTTTCAGGGAAGCCGTTCCCCGCCCCCCCTGGTGCTATTGATGTCTTACCCCAACAGTGCTGATTTCTAGATAGTAAATCATTATGTAAACCAAGTTTGGTGGAAATTGCTCAGTGCATTTCGAGTAATTGTGGCAGATACACACATATATACATCCATTTTTGTATAATACATATATGTGTGTGTGTGTGCATATGTATATAAATATTATATATATACATATAAATATATATATATATATATATATATATATATATATATATATATATATATATATATATATATATATATATATATATATGAGGGCCTCAGAACCAGAAGGTTGTAAACGCCACCCCCACCGATTTGGAGTTAGGCATGCCAGTGGATGTGGCAAAGTTTCCTCTGTCTACTCGTGGCATTTCTATGCTAGTCAGCCGTTTCAGTAAGGTCGAAATCCCAACTGGAACAATAGGAATTATCGATTTTAGCTACATGAACGAACGATGTCACGCGGAGCGTACAGCCCTCATAAGAGCTCGGTTACAACCAGAAGGCCGTAATGCAGCAGCTCCAGAGCGAGCCAATGAGAGCGCGCGTCACTAAACGGGTATTCAGTTCTAGGCCAATCAGCATTTTTTCCGCATAAGGGGCTTGTAGTGTCGGCCAATCACCGCGCAGCTTACATCTCCGCTATTGTTTACATTCCCAGTCAGTGATTTTCGCGACGAAATTGAATGTCCGTAGTGTTGTGATTTGTTTTTTTAATACTATCCCTTATTTAGCGCCATTATGTCTTCCTCTGGTAATGAAAATGATCACTGTGATGTCGTGCAACGGCCAAGAGGAAGAAAAAGGACAAGGAATGAAACGTCATGGAAAAAATGGTGTTAAGTTACTGCACGATGCAGGCCAAGAATATGTTTTCTCGGTGTACAGAAAAACTCGTGCCTGCACGTAATGTAGGCCAGCCGTTTTAATGGTTAAACATTATGATGATGGAAGGTTATCATCGTCAACATCATCATCATCATTATTATTATTATTATTATTATTATTATTTTTCATCACACTATATTGATTACTCATCAATATTATTATTATTATTATTATTATTATTATTATTATTATTATTATTATTATTATACATCCATTGTTGTTATACCACGAATATAATAACACTTTATTATCATTTTACACATTTCATTATGGTTTAAGTGCTGGTTATGACTAGAATATACACAGATGTGAGGGGTTAGGCGGACATTTTGAATGCTAGCGCGCAAGCGCACCCTACAATTTTTTTCAAATTTTCACAAAAAAGTTCTAAAGAGTAGGGCTTTCATATGAAACTTAGTTTAAATCAATATCTTTCTTAGAAGCAGAGTAATGAATGCTAGACTTTGAGGGCGATTTACTCATTTTTTAAAAAGTGGCGTTTACAACCTTCTGGTTCTGAGGCCCTCATATATATATATATATATATAATATATATATATATATTGTATATATAGATATGTGTATATGTATATATACAGCATATATATACTGTATATACATATACACACACACACACTAGCTGACCAACCCGGCACTGCCTGGGAAAACTCTGTATGACGATCGATCATCTCTCTCTCTCTCTCTCTCTCTCTCTCTCTCTCTCTCTCTCTCTCTTCCCTGTTAAGACAGTTGCCTCAGTTACAATGCCCAACATTTTTTACATTTTATATTTCACCCCTTCTCGACCCCCATTGGGCATCGGGAGTGTCACTATTCATCTCAGCAACCTCGAAAGCTGTATATTAGAAATTAATATCTGTCATTTTTGACATTCTATTTTTCACCCATTCTCATCCCTCCTTCCTACTGGGGCTGAACTTGGACTTACAGGGCATTGGAAGTGTCACTATTCATCTCAGCGACCTCAAAAACTATAGAGTGGACACTAAAATCTGTCATTTTCGGTTATTTTTACATGTTATCCCCTTCCCACCCCCACCCCCTTTGGCACCATTCATGTCTGATCCTCACAGTATTCTTTTCAGACAGTAAGTCATATGTATACCAAGTTTGGTTGAAATTGCTCAATTCATTTCAGAGTAATGCTAGAACATGCATGCACACACTTACATAATCCATTTATATATATACATATACATATGTTGGCTTTATATAATGTGTGGGGATAACAAGTGATTATTTGTTTCTTATTCTTTTACAGAAGGGCCACAAGTAAGTTGATAAGAACAACAGCAATAATAATAATAATAATAATAATGAGAAGAAGAAGAAGAAGAATATTCACAATAACAACATGAGTACTAATAAAATTAATAATAATTAATTATCGTCTTCAAGAAAGGAATTTTGTTCACCTACGTCACACCTGTCATTTAAGAAGTAAAGAGAGACATTACGAAATTTAACGAAAAATCTTGTGACCGCACCTTTCACGTTAGTTGGAAACTGCCAGCCAGCAGGAACGACCTCTCTCGGGTCAAGAGAGCGAAGGTCAAGGTTGCAGTAATTCATTTGTGAATTCAAAACCCAGTTGAGAATTCAAGCGTAATTTGCGAACGGTGAAGACTGCGTGGCATGACCTCTTAAGTATATAGAGATCATTTTCGTGTTATAAGGTCCTGACGGGTCGTTATTATTAGCTCAAATCTGAGCTAACCACTTCGTAATAACTGTGCTCGAGTAATGCAATCGCCGGGGGTTATCGCTGTCATGGCTTTTAAGTATTCACGTCGTTTGATTTATCTGGTTCTCGTACAGAGCCCTTCTTTTCTTTTTCTTTTTTTTTAACGTACAGTGTGTCGTTTCCGTATCGTCTGGTGTGTAATTCAACAAGGTTTATGGCAGGTTCTGAAAGGTTACATCAAGGAAATCCGGTACTAGTCTTGTTAGTGATAACTGAAACTCATTTTTTCCCCTAAAATATTTATCATAATGCGTCCGTTTATAATTCGGAACAGTTTAGGAAATAAGTATTATGAAGATACAAAGCCATTTCGTTAGCACAGTCGGTAACATTCCTATTTATATTAGTTTCCGGAGGTTCGCCGTGTGCACGG
>NC_089765.1:6123375-6125875 GCF_040412425.1 Macrobrachium rosenbergii | reverse complement strand
CCCTTGGGCAATCCATGAGGCGAGCTGTCTTTTCGAAGTGAGCGTCATCGCTTACACATCCTTGAGAATGGAGTTCTAACATGACCACTCAGACACCAAGAAGGCTATAAGGGTTTATTTCGGGTTATGCATGCCGAAGTTAGATAGTGAATTGTACCCTACAGTTTAGTGAACCCTACCTCACACTGGATATGAAATGCTAGATGTCTTAGTGAATTGTACCCTGCAGTTTAGTGAACCCTTATCTCTTACTGGGTATGTAATGGTAGATGTCTTAGTGAATTGTACCCTACAGTTTAGTGAACGCTACCCCATACTGGTGTGTAATGGTATATGTCTTGGTGAATTGTACCCTACAGTTTAGTGAATGCTACCCCATACTGGTATGTAATGGTAGATGTCTTAGTGAATTGTACCCTACAGTTTAGTGAACGTTACCTCACACTGGGTATGCAGTGGTAGATGTCTTGCTAATAACTGCAGTTAAAAGAATAACAATGACCATGATTACGAAAATGTCTTAAAAATAATGATCGCTTTGCCTTGTGGGCATTCTTCTGCAAAATGTTGTCTATGTGTCTGCTTTTGGGATAAATCAGTTCTACGCAGTGGTAAAAGAAAATTGACAAAGATGACAGAATTTAAGATCAGTATTATACGTTAGTGTGTAGAAATGTTTATATTAAAAAAAATGCCTATAGTAGTTTTTGTCTTAAAATGAAGAAGCAAATCCACAGATTTGTATCTGTACAAATATATATTTACAATTAAAGCTAAACAGAGAGTTTTTTGTTCGATATCTCTCTGTTTACCTTTATTTTTAAATATATTTGTACAGATACATAACTGTGGATTTGTTTCCCAAATGTTGATATGTTATCACATATGATTCATAGGTTGAAGTACGTTGATAATCATATGCATTAAAACGCAGCTGTCGAGTATCAACTTGTAAAATTCATGTTTTATAAGGATGTTTATAATTATCAGCTGAAAACCGATTCATGTTGAGTGTTCAAAAAATAAAGAAATAAAATGAAGGGCTTCTCGTATCACATAACAAGACAAACGAAAATTGAAACGATTTGATTCCTTGTTTCCAAGACATATAAAGAACTTCAGCACATTGATACACTCTTTGTGGACATGAAAGCTACTGGAATGAACAATACCACGTGGAGAAAAAGCAGTGGTGATTCAGCTACAGATTACAAACTACAATGTTCAGAAATTGCATTTCGATTTTTTTTTTAATAATGCCTCCTCATCTCATCCTCTACAACGAAGCATGAAGACAGGTTGGGACCAAGGTCTTTCAAATATACAGTACTCTCAGAGTATATTTAACTAGCAAACAAAGTAGAGGCAGCCCAAGCCGTTCTAAGCAGCAACAACTCGCACAGACTATCTACCTTTTTGTTCATTTCTGTTTTGCCAAAATATTCGAAACTCGTGAGATTAATACGTCTGCGATATCAAGCAATTCAGAGTATATAGACTTTGGTTCCCTAATCGTTAGAAAGCTTTGCAAGATTAAAACAACAGGGTTCATGAGTTTTATGCTATACTTCTTTGTTCCCAATATTGTGTATTAACTTTCTCTGAGCCGTTAAGGTAGTTTAACTCTGTCATAGGGAATTTTTTAACTTAACAACAACGTGATTTTTTATAAATCAGAATGAGTAGACATGGACAAGAAGCAAGCCACAATAATCAATAACTTAAGAAAAATTGAAAATAGAAAGAAGTAACGATTAGAGAAAGATTAATTAGCATAAATAAATACATACGTAATCCGACACGCATATCAGAAAACGCAGTCGGTGATGCAAGGGTATAAAGTAATATATACAGCGTCTGTTAGTTTATGAGCACCGTTGTCAACAGTATTGCCAGGAGGACAATACCACGGTAAAAGAATTGGTAGACATCTGGTACTAGGCACTGTGACAACGTGACACTTCCACGGAATGTAGATGCTGATATTCTGCTAACAGACGAATGCCTAATAGGCCTTGGGGTCCAGCTATGAAGACAATTTATGGGATATGGCCAAACAGGATATCTTTTAGTGTTGGCGTAAATCATAATTATCGTTACTAGGAAAAATGAAACGAACAATTTAAAGAATTTTGTCTATAAGATGGAGATTCGGGTAGGTTGCTTACATACAGGGAAGAGATTCAATTTAAGAGTAGAACAAAAAACCAGGAGCATGTGGA
The DNA here is from genome assembly GCF_040412425.1 of Macrobrachium rosenbergii. Classification (NCBI taxonomy): domain Eukaryota; kingdom Metazoa; phylum Arthropoda; class Malacostraca; order Decapoda; family Palaemonidae; genus Macrobrachium; species Macrobrachium rosenbergii. Next base: position 6,123,653 of record NC_089765.1, on the reverse strand, counting down.
AAGAACTCTTGCGAACAGTGTCTGCCTAGTTTTCTGACAGCGTTAGACTGTATATTTATTAGTTCTGTGATAAAGAAACCGTGGAAGGAAAGAAATACTAAGTATCGTTAAAAATCATGATAGATATTAGAGAGCAGAGCCCAGATTTTCTCATTATTATGTTATTATTCCGATGGAAATCGAAGATCATATTGTTTCATACTCCATGCTCATGACATCTGTCACTTGATTCTGTTACTTACAAGGTTAATTGCCATTGCTCCTTGGCCGTATTTCCA
>NC_089765.1:6098375-6113375 GCF_040412425.1 Macrobrachium rosenbergii | reverse complement strand
GGAGCAATGAATACTGATATGGATGTTGAATCATGCAGTTAGTTGGTTGTAAATATAAAATGGTTGATGGTGTGATGGGAGAAGACATTAGTCACAGAATAGGTGAAACAAATCATCGAGAGCGTGTGCGTAAGATACTAATGAAAGACTTATAGTGTCTGCTGAAGCCAAAATTCCTTTATAGAAGTGAAGTGTGGATGATGTACGCTAATGAAAGAACAAAGTTTGAAGCAGTTGAGTAATACAGTAAGATAATTTCAAGAGTGTGAATGTTGCGATGGGGACAAGAAAGTGCTAATGGTGACACAAACAACAGATCTGGTTTGAAAACTCTTATTATCCCCATAAATCTAAACCAACCTCCGGCCACCTTAATAAATGGCTGTTTCCAAGATGGCTGACACTTTTCCAAAATGGTGGCAAATTTGTTGTATATTGTAGATGTTTCCAATCCTTGAACCTGCAAAACTTGCATGCTGTCCATATAATGAATGTGAATTCATATTTTGGTATTCTTACTGTTATTAAAAGGTCAGCAGAACCCACCTTTGAAGTATAATCACCATTTTTAGCAAACGCAGCTAAGTCTAGAGTTGTAGCACTTGCACCTGTCATAGCATTCCCTCTAGATGGCTCAGCCATGGGGAAAGAATGGAGGACAATAGTTTGGTGAAAAGTCATCAGCGCTGCTTTATTTCTCGTATAACTACCAATTTGAGTCCCTTGAGCGTATGTGATATAATGTTATTAGGGTTTTTTGATAGGAAGGCGGAAACAGGGACTTGGAAGACACTGGATAAATGGCATGGGAGAACCGAGATGGTCATAATAGGTATAAAAGTCTCCCAGCGCACAGCTAATCATTCTTCTGTGCAGGTGCAATTAGTAGCAGTTAACGTTGAAATTATTAGGTATTTCTTAAGACATATACATGCATATATCTATATATATACATATATATAATGAAATTATTAGGTATTTTTTTTATTAATTTGGCAACCGATGTGTTTATTTTAGGCACTACAGAGAAAAAATTTCAAATGCCAGATAATTGCCGAGCATTCCATCGTGCACAAGCATTTAGGAGCTTCGTGTACATTACTTGTTTGAAGAGAAGGCTGGGGAACATAAAAGTGCCGGAATAAAAACGACAAATAAAAAAGGAAGAATAATAATCAATTCAGCTCTGCGTTGTTTACATCGCAGCGTCGATTCACTTCTGACCATTACTTTCGACAATCGACTGTTTACTAATTCTCCCCCTAAACGCCTGTTCGTGCCAGAAATTGATTCCATTTGCGTTTTATGAATCACACTCTTTTTCTCCTTCCCGAATTTTGCCGTGTTTCTCACATTTTGTGGGAAGCGTCGTTTACAAAGCCAGTCATTTCAAGTTTTCATGTTGCAAGTTTTATCGGTGTTTTGTAGCAGATTTATGATTGATGTTTTCGGTGTTTGATCGGTGTTTTCTTTCGAATGTTTTTAATTGCTGCGTTTTGTTTTTGTTCACTTTTATAGTGTACGATTTTTCCGTCTTTCGTTTAAAAATGCTGACATAATCGGTATGCACAGATTGCGCAGCATTTCCGTCAAGTACTTTGTCTCAGCAGTTATATACGCTTTCGTTTTATGATTTACTATTTATTCAATATGAAGGTGGCTGGAAGGAGACTTAACTGAAAGATTCTTATATAATCTCGTGCTTTCGTGTAGGTGTAAGTTATTTTGTAAGCTCTATAATTTACTCCTTCGCCAGGCTAAAGTTTTCACTGTTCAAGATTATTTACAGAAAAAAATATCAGTCTTTCAGTTTCTGAAATGGCTGTGTACATTTTTTTTTCTGAAAATAAAACTATTGTGCTGGCTTTGTCTGCCGGTCCGCGCTTTTTCTGTCTGCTTTTTCTGTCCGCCCTGAGGTCTCAAAAACTACGGAGGCTAGAGGGCTGCAAATTGGTACGTTGATCATCCACCCTCCAGTCATCAAACATACCAAATTGCAGCCCTCTAGCTTTAGTAGTTTTTATTTTATTTAAGATTAAAGTTAGCCATAATCATTCGTCTGGCATATACATAGGCCAGGCCACCACCGAGGCGTGGTTAAGGTTTCATGGGCCGCTGCTCATACAGCATTATACCGAGACCACCTGAAGAGAGCTCTATTTTCGGTGGCCTTGATTATACACTGTATAGAAAACTCGATTTCGCCGAAGAAGCTTCAGGGCATTTTTTCACTTGTTTATGTTAAGGATGACCAAGTATAGTAACAGAGAGAGAGAGAGAGAGAGAGAGAGGGGAGGGGGTAATGCACTGCCGATACAATAAGACTAGAGGAGAATCTGATCAGTAAGATCAACGAATGCTCATCATATTTCGTTATTTAAATGAGAGCCAACAGGTATAGCATGGTTCAGAAAGAAATTTTATAAACCCATTTTCAGATTAGGATACATTTCTATGTCACGTTTTCTTAGGTTACTTTTAGTGTAAAGTCGTATGTACTGTATATATATGTATATATATATATATATATATATATATATATATATATATATATATATATATATATATATATATATATATATATATGTGTGTGTGTGTGTGTGTGTTGACTTTTATATTTACAGATATTATACGCTTGACTTTTTATATTTACAGATATTAAGCCACAAATATATATATATATATATATATATATATATATAAATATATATATATATATATATATATATATATATATATATATATATGTATATATATATATATACATACACACACACGCATAGACATTCACAAGCATTAACAACAAATGTTGTTAAAGTATCAAATCCACTCAACCGCAGATAATCACCGAAGTGGAATTTATAAGCGATCCGACGACGGATCGCCTATCGCTTATAAATTCCCCTTTAGTATTTATTCCGAGGTTGAGTGAATTTGATGCTAAACGACATTTGTAGCTTAATGCTTGTGAACATGAATGTGTGCGCGTGCTTGGCCTGGCAGTCTAAATTTTTCATGAATAAATGATTAAATAAAGAAATAAATAAATATAACAACGGTAAAATTTTAAAACTGTTCACTTGGAGCCCCGAGCTCCTGGGTAAAGATCTCCAGCAGACATCGGGGGAATTTGTATACTGCCCGAGAGGGAAAATTGCATGTACTAAGCAGGTGATCCTTTGTTGATTTTGCTACTTTGCTGATGTCCTACAGTTTTGTATTTATTATTTTTTTTTTCTAAAGATGCAGGTGTTTATATTTCCAAGTTTAGCGGCAGTGTTACTCACAGCGTCTTCGAAAATGGCGGGAATATTTTTCACTATATTTTCCAAAACGCTCACCAAAAGGTAAACACTATAACCTGTTTAGGGGATTTCCCCTTTCACACCTAGTTTCGTTTTAACAGACCTTGAAGAGTTCCTCGATAAAAAGTGTCATCCTTCATCCCTTTAGCTCATCCTCTGAGTTTTAGCTTTCTGTAAAAGAAAACTATTGTTCCGGCTTTGTCTGTCCGTCCGCCCTCAGATCTTGAAACTACTGAGGCTAGAGGGCTGCAAATTGTTATGTTGATCATCCACCCTCCAATCATCAAACAGACCAAATTGTAGCCCTCTAGCCTCAATAGTTTTTATTTAATTTAAAGTTAAAGTTAGCCATAATCGTTTTTCTGGCGCCGCTATAGGTACCAACAACACAGGCCACCACCGGACCGTGGCTGAGTTTCATGGGCCGTGGCTGAGGCCACCACCGGACCGTGGCTGAGTTTCATGGGCCGTGCCTAAGAGTTTCATGGGCCGTGGCTGAAGGTTTCATACAGCATTATACGCTGTACAGAAAACTCGATCGCGCCGAAGAAACTTTGGTGCATTTTTCACTTGTGTATAGTAAAAACTAAAAACAGTTTATATATTTTGAATTCTTATGAGTCTGTACCAAAATCACGCACAAATCACTAATATTCTGTGGATGCATGAATTAATAACATCAGCGGTGGCAGAGGCCTCCCGAAACAACGCATCCACAGAATATTAGTGATTTGTGTGTGATTTTGGTACAGACTCATAAGAATTCAAAATATATAAAACTATTTTTAGTTTTTACTATAAACAAGTGAAAAATGTACCTTTTGATTATGTTATTACTCTGTCAAACAGTCATTCACCTTCTTTTCATAGATGACTGTATGACAAATATATGAGTAATAATCCATTATGATGTTTGCATTGAAATACGCAGTTATATTTGTATACATACATGTTTATTCAGTTTAAAGTTGAATTCTTTAAATAATACCAAAATGTACTACAGTTTTCCTTAGCCGGTTTTTTTTTTTTTTTACTGTTTCAACAACCCATGGGATTTTTGTTTAGTAATACCCAAAAGATGTTTCGCACACTTATAACATCGTGATGGAAAATGGTGATGCCACTAAGTTCTTACAACACAAAAATGCCAAGGGAAGTGGAAGTTCATGATAGTGCCGTACTGTCTGAGCTGGATATGCGTATTATGAGACATACGCCTTTGACAAGACTGCTTCAGTTTACCTCTTTACATATTTTTTGCATGTGACTTAACCATCCATATTTCGTCTTCCGTCAGCTCCTAAAACCATCCATAATTCGTCTTCCATCATCTCCTGACCCTCCGCTATTGTTCACACTCAATCTCGAACTGCTTTCTGCATCTGTCAACAATGATCTTCTGATCCCAAAGCTACGTAATTGCTGAGCCTATTTTTATTGTGTGGCAAGGTCTCTTCTTCTTTGCCATTTGTGAAGCCCTTTTCACCATTATTTAGGGTGCTTCCCTTACAGTGTGATTGGATATCTCCAGTACAAGGTAGTTTAGCTCTTTTATTCCATATATCAACTAGTGTTTTTTAGATCTGATGAAGTCACTCTTGGTAACCTTGAAACAATTTGTGGTATTCCCTCCCTACTTTACTGTTGTATGTTATTTTAATATGCCATCTCCATAGATGGTTTTTTATCGCTTTTCGCAGATTTGAAGGATGAATTTGGTAATCTCTCTCTCTCTCTCTCTCTCTCTCTCTCTCTCTCTCTCTCTCTCTCTCTCTCTCTCTCTCTCTCTCTCTCAGTTATTTTAAAAGATGTTTCATGTTATAAATTAAACGCACAGCGCAGACACAGAGAGGAAGGCTCTATAATTATTTATGCATGCTTGTGACGATGTCAAATACTTTGAGATTTAAGGGTTGACGCAAGGTCATGCTGAGAGTTTTGTGACCTGTGACCCGCAGGTCTCTCCCTCCGCACACTTATAGCCCCCCCCGGCCCTCCACCCCACCCCGCATCTCAGTACCTGCTCTTAGCGATTCTCACGTTTTACCTGAGCGACACTTGGCGGTCCACTGGCATTTCCAGTTCTCGCTGAAGGTCGGAAATTGTTGCCTTTTCTCGGGTCTTCCGTTGAGCGAAGTGAATCAACGTTGGTTCTGGCTGGTACCTGAATGGGTGGCTGACTAGGTGTACTTGACGCCGTCGCAATAAGCCGCTGCCTTTCCGTTCGGGCATGATCAGTTCATTTACATTGACTGTTCATATAAAATAACAGTCAATAATTTGATAATATTAATATTATAAAATTGTTGCTATTGATTGCAATAATGATGATGAAGAGATGGATGTTAATAAGTCAACGGAAGAATTATATTAATAGATTTATTATTAAAAGCAATCAGATTAAGAGTGGGCATCATACCACGTTTGAATTTGCAGAAAGTTTAGTTTTCAATGTATAGTACAGCATAAACGTTCCCCTGTACTTTGTATATGGTATAGTTGCAACTAAAAGTAGAAGTAAAATATTTTTCATGCTTTCTTAGTGGCGATTAGGACAACAAAAATGATCTCAGTGTGATCAAAAGTATGAAATAAATGTATGTATTTTTGAAGCATGTGTTATGTCTTTTTAAGTTCTCAAACACCTCTAGTGCTGGGTACTTGACATAAGTTGTCACGTAGCCATGGGTGCCAATTGCTTTTACTGATTTAATTTTTCGATATGTGGTCTAACCTGTATAAAGGAATAAAGATACCACATAACATCCATATATTACACAGAGAAATGTTAAACCTTGAAGGAATCTTACCTAAGAAAAGTAAAAGGAGCAAGAGTTGAACTGCCTCTTGAATTTCACCATTACTAATAGGAGTCCATTTCATCAAGGAACATCATAAATAGGCTGGAAAAGCAGGAACAGTTGTAATTCAATATAAACAACTGAAAGTTACAATCACTGTGGAGTGGCATCAGAGAAACTCATCCAGACTGGAAGTCTTAAGGGTCTGTTGCTCAAATATTGAATTGGGTTACAAAAACACATATAACTAACTGAAAATTTTATTGAAAGACACTATTTCCACCTGAATTCTGCCCCTAACTGCTGAAGGCAAAATCTGCAATAAAAAAGAAAAAGGAAAAAGGTATTTTAGCATGCCTCCGTAAAAACGGCTACTGCTTTAAAACTATTTTAGAGATAAAGAGCCAAACTAAGTCTCATTTAATAGCTGAAGAGTGTGTCAACAGTATCTGGAGAATGAGTTGCCATGGTAACGACGTATTCGATGCGAGATTCACTAAAGATCGACTTTTTTCAAAAATTTTCGTCAATATTTGACACCAAAGAATTATGCCGCGGTCAGACTCGTCGTTGCTACAAGGAACAACAACTTCTTAAATCCTTTGCGGAACTAGGTAATTTTATAGTATGCACTGTTGAGAGTTGATTGCTATTGTCAGTGATTCTATAAAGATTTTCAAAGAAAAAATCATTATTTTGTTTTTCAGTTTTAGTAATAATTTGCCTGACAGCATTGCTCTCTTTTTCATGTACAGATGGATCTTGTTTTCTCTCCTTTAAAATACGCAGATTAGATAAGTGAAATAATCGATGTACAGAGATTTCATTGTATTGAAAATAGATCCCTTATCTTTGCAACATTTAATTGAAATTTAATTATACTGTAAGTGGCAGATTTTATTCGTAATTCCAATCGGATTCAGAGCTTTTATCCTCAACGCTTCCTACATGTGTAATGAGTTGGTGATTAAAAGTACAACATTTCTTGAATGTATAGAGTTTTTTTTTTTTTTAGCATTATCATACATCTAGGGGAATACGTCTGTTAATTACAGATCATGAAATTCGGTGTCAAGTCACTTGGGTAAACCTTTTAATAGTCTGTTACATTGACCAGGTATTAGGTTAGGTTAGGTTATTACTTACCTATGAACACTAATTACGGTTCAGTCCTGAATCCCAGAACAGATCTCTAGATATTTTCCAGTTTTATTTGTTAATTTTGATTGCTATATTTAACTTTATTCTTACGCGCTAATTGCCAGGGTGTATTACGCTTGATCTCGTTCGTATAATTCGTGTATGTAGAAGAAATCGCCCCTTCCACTCATGATGCCATTTTTTATTGTCACTTTAATTTTTCTGGCTGATGAGAACTCAGAATTTACCCTGAGATACTATGGCCATGTAATAAGAAGAGAGGAAGTGGAACCAATCAAGAGAGCTAAGAACATGCCAGGGATGGGGAGGAGAAGGAGGAGTGTGGGGCGTCAGCGGATCAGATGGATGGATGTGGTGAGGAGGAATATGGGTTGAGGTGTCTGGGGGAAGAAGATGCAAGGAATAGAAATAGATGGAGAAAGTTGACTCGAGCAGCCGACCCTGCTATACAGTGGGACTGATGAGGTCGAAAGAAGAAGAACTCAGAATTTACCGCCTAAATGTTATACGAATCAAACACCAGGTCAAACGAGTGTATCAGAGACGGGCATGGTATGTACTTTCTACCTTTCCAAAGTTGGAGTTAGACGGAATTTATTCTCGGTTACCTGTCATCCTGTACCTTCAAACTGTCCCTAATTTGGACAAATGTAATGTTGATTTAGCATTAGTGAGTCTGCAGAGATTTATTTTTGTTATCCATAAACCAAAGAGTAACTTCCTTTTGATTATTTCTGTGGATATTTGTTTCATTTATTATTTGTTGGAATTATTCTTTGTATCTGATAGAAAATAATGTGGTAGAGTCACGAAACTAACCAGGGGGCCCACTGTTATCCTTCCACCCTTAAACTGTATAGGGATGGACCCAGTTCTTTCATTCGGAAACCAAAATAATATGTAAGCTATGCATGTAAAAGTGTACATAAAAAATCTTTGGGCGTTGTTGCCGTAGATTCTGAAGCTTTCTCATGACTTGATTTTATAACTAACACAAGTATCTAATGCTTTTTACACTTTGTCAGCTGTGATTTTAAGACTCCCGGCACTCGGCGTGAACTTTACAACGCTGGGGAAATTTTTTTTATTGTTGATTTTTGCTAAAGAATGTTATTTAAAACGAAAATTAAAATGAAACTTTTGTCGTTGTTTATACATTATGAAATTAACGTACATTTGAATTTATTATCTTGCTACGTTTTCTGAAATGTCCTTTTTTTCCCGATATCATCTTTGTAGTCTTCCATATTTCTTGTACTTGCATAGGAATTCTTTTGCTCAAAGCTCAATGCATTAATTACGCTAAAATCTATGCACATTTCCTCCAAGTCAATGGCCGTTTGATGTCTCGCAATGTAAGTCATATTTTGTAAGATGTCTTGTCAGAAAGCATTTTCTCTTAAAGCTGCTTGCGATGCGCCAATTCTTACACAACCATGTTTAGGTCGTGGTATTCCGTGGTTTTTTAAGTAAATTATAGCAATCTGAAGTACTAAGTTGGCCTGGAGACAGTCTTGCACTGTGGATGCTTCATAAAAAGTAATACGTTCCTTCCGAGAGGCTGTTAACTAAGGGGTGTATTGCTTAACAACCTGTATCATTCTGAAGACTTGCTTTGAATCAGGGGTTTGGCTGCAAATGTTATTCTGATAGGGTTAATATGTGTAGACACTAGTTTTTTCTTTCTTTCTTTCTTTGTAGCCTTCAGGTATGGCATGTTAGGTCTCCTTGGGTTAGCTGCCTTTTTTTTCCTGCACGACTTATTCTTTTATCTTGTTTTTTTTTTTTATATTATTACTTGACCTAACAAGCTAACTAACCAACGTAATATTTTTCCATTTCATTATGTAAGAATCGTGTCACCCTCGTCATTTCCTTTGTTATGGTTGGCAATGCATTTAGCTCTGAGAGGATTGGAAATACTTCAAGCGTACACATGCACACGCACACGCACACACACACACAATTATTTTTGAATGAGATTACTGATCATATGCATTACTCCGCCTTAACTACGACCCTCTGCTAATGGTTAAGTACCAAGTGCTTGCTTCAGTCCGCTTTGGAAGGTCCCAGCCAAGGTAATGAAAGATACCCAGGGTATAACCCCATTCCTAAATCCTTTGTGAAAAATTAAAAGTGGGCGGTTAGTGTCTGTCTCTATTGTATTTTACTTTTTAAGTGAAAGAGGTTCATGCTTTATATATATATATATATATATATATATATATATATATATATATATATATATATATATATATATATATATATATATATATTTACTGGATTTTACCTTTATTTATATATTCATCGCGTTTCATATTTTCGTGATTCAGTTGTGTATGTATATATATATATATATATATATATATATATATATATATATATATATATATATATATATATATATATATATTTACTAGATTTTACCTTTATTTATATATTCATAACGTTCCATATTTTAATGAATTCAGTTGTGTATGTATATATATATATATATATATATATATATATATATATATATATATATATATATATATACTGTATTTATATATATATATATATATATATATATATATATATATATATATATATATATATATATGGCCTTGGTCTTGTGTACATGAAGACAAATGCACACTAAATACAAAAAAGTTATATTAATACTACAGATGTGCTCTTGGTATGGACGATTATTGATACAGAGGAACTAAATTTTTTGACAGTTTAGCCCTCGTATGGATAATTCCTACGCCCACTACCTTTTCCATACCGGAAGTTAGAGGCACCGAGGAATGACGGAAAATAAACTCTCGTTCTTTAAGGTTGCCTGTAAATTCCTCCTTTTTAAGATTTCTTTCACGCACGGAGCTTCTCATTCGTCTTCTGTTTTTGCAGTGCGTGTCTCTGTATTTTTCACAGTCTCAACGCAGGGCCTGTTTTCGCGTCTTTTCCATTGTGATGTCTGCCTGTAGCCTGTAGCTGGTGGGGTTGTCTCTCGTGACAGCCGCATCTGTCATGTTTGTGTTGTTTGTTTCCGCATCGTTTGTTTACATTTGTCATGGAGGTATTTTTTTTTTTTTTTTTTTTTGCCTGGTTCGCTAATTTTTTTTACCTTGTAATATGAGAGGGTTAAGTAGGTTTCAGGGAGATTAGTAGCCTAACTATGTAAGACCCTGTACAAATATATATGTGTCTATATGTATATATGTATATATACACACACATATATATATATATATATATATATATATATATATGTATATATATTAATGTATATATATTAATGTATATATATTAAATATATATATATATATATATATATATATATATATATATATATATAAATATGTATATATATATGTGTGTATATTATATATATATATATATATATATATATATATATATATATATATATATATATATATATATATATATATCAGTATATTCTCTTTTTGTTATTATTATCATAGTATTTCTTTCGCTGTTAATGCATCGTCTAATACAGTATCAGGATATTTCAGTTTATAGGCTACCCTACATATATTTATGCACAGTTATTTTTACTTTTAAAGATCATATTTCTAAAAAATACGTTCCCCGTGTTGTGTATGAGAGAGAGAGTGCATATGAGAGAGAGAGAGAGAGAGAGAGAGAGAGAGAATAAAGAAATAAGTTGTAAGTCCGTACATCTTATTCAAACTCATTCGTTCTGCATTTCGGCTGAACTCTCGGTTGTGTATCATTATCCGTTATTCTTCATATTAATCGGCACTCATTTTCACATCGCAGATTGCCATGTCCCAGTTCCGATTTTTTCCTCCTCCTCCTCCTCCTCCTCCTCCTCCTCCTCCTCCTCCTCCTCCTCCTCCTCTCTTCCCTCCTCCTCCTCTTCCTCCTCCTCCTACTCCTCCTCTTCTGCAGATTCATCACGGCTGTCGTAATTCTTCGTGCGGCTCTGCAACCCCCTTTGCAATATCTCCATTGATCATCAGTCATCATGCCTCGTTGATCACGCTGAAACCCCCTTGACAAGGCTTCATCAACATTAGTCAATATCTTATTTCTTGGGAGTCTGGCCGTTGTTAGCGGTCATTTCTCTCTTATATATCATCTTTATAGCTCCGCGTAATGGACGTCTGGCCCGCGTTTCTTTCTTCGCTTTGTTTTGCTGCTTCGTTCTCTTAGAAACATTTATTTATTAATTTTTTTATTTTCTTTTTTGTCTCTGCAAATTTTTAATTTTTGGGGAATCGTATTCTGGTTTCTGGTTCAAATTTAGGGTTATACTGTCACAAAAGACATAAATTTTTTAACGTTGAAATGTGTATATACATATATATATATATATATATATATATATATATATATATATATATATATATATATATATATATATATATTATATTATACACACATACATATATACAGTATATATATATATATATATATATATATATATATATACAGTATATATATATATATATATATATATATCTCTTGCATATATACGTACTATATATATTATGTGTGTGTGTGTGTGTGTCCGCGCGCGAGCGTGTAATTTCAGATTTTATTTTCAGTGGGCGTAGATTTCCGGCCTGAATGATTTTGACGTAAGTTCATTGTTGCGACAGAAAATTTTATAACTAATATTTTCCTTAATATTGAAAAAATGTAACCCATGTTCATAATGTTTTTACATTTTAAACATATTGAACACCATTTTTTGACAGAAGTCATTGTGAAGTATTATCAGTGTTCGAGCAGAAATGACGGATGCCATTGTGGAGTAGGAGCAGTGTTCGAGCAGGAAAAAAAAAAAATAAAATAAAATAAAATAGCGACTGTTCAATATGGGATTGGATCGGATTGGATATGGAATTTAGGCCAAAGGCCAAGCGCTGGGACCTATGAGGTCATGCAGCGCCGTAACGGAAGTTATCAGTGAAAGGTTTGGAAGGTGTAACAGGAGGAAAACCTTGCAGATGCACTATGAATCAGTTGTCAGGAGAGGCTAGAAAGTAAACAGAAGAAAGGGAATATGAAAGGAGGTACAGTAAAAGGAACGAATGGGGTTGCAGCTAGGGGCCGAAGCACGCTGCAAAGAACCTTCAGTAATGCCTACAGTGCACCGCATGAGGTTCACAGACTGCACTACACCCCTATGGGTGACTGTGTATCATAAGTATTTTTGCTAATTTGGGAAGCGGGAAATGTTTCTAGTACAAACTTTTGAATGATCTCCTGGGTTTTATGAAAACTTTCTGTTGCATTATGCAGAAAGCTACACACAAAGATCACGAGGGTATCGCCACGTTGGGCTTTAAAAGCAAATTCTTTTTTATGAAAGCATTAGAAAGTTTTTCCCGTTAAAATGATCGAAAGCTTAGTAATTGTGAACTGGAAAACTCTTTCTTGGGAACTCAAAATTCACTTCCGTGAGTTTCTCAGTGTTTTGCTGTGCTTTAGCAACACACACACACACACACACACACACACACACACACACACACACACACATATATATATATATATATATATATATATATATATATATTTATATATATATATATATATATATATATATATTTATATATATATGTATATATATATATATATATATATGTATATATATATTTAATATATATGTATATATGTATATATAGATATATACACAATTACATATATATATATGCATATATATATATATATATATATATATATATATATATATATATATATATATATATTTATATCTATGTATATTTATATATATATATAGATATATACACACACACACACACATATATATATATATATATATATATATATATATATATATATATATATATATATAGATTCTGCTATTGGAACTTAGTTTTTGAGTACTTGTTAACTGATGTCTTTAGTGCCTTAAAAATATTTCACAGTTGGCAGATAGTAAGATTTTAATCCTTTCACACTGTCTTAAACTTTTTTTTTTTTACTTTCCTGTAGCAACTTGCATATTAAATTGAAAAATGTAATTTGGAAATTCCATTTATATCGAATTAAACGAATTAAATTCCAAATGGACTGACTCGCGTTCCTTTTAAAAGATAATGAAAACAGCTTTATTCTTTTTAGTTGCCCCTCTTGGTGATATATCTATATGTATATATTTGGATGTATATATTCATTTATATATACATCTATATATATATACATACATATACATATATATATATATATGTATATACATATACATACACATACATTAATATACGTATACATATATATACTTCTATAAATATAGTAATATATATACATATATATATATATATATATATATATATATATATATATATATATATATATATATATATATACATATATATATACTCATGGTCAACTGCAGGCGTAATGATAACAATGATGATAATAATAATGTTACTAAATAGCTTAAAGATGCAGCATTTTCGTCATCAGTGTGTGTGCACCCAGCATTATTCCTATATAAGGCTCGTGTAGCAATTGCCTATTATTTTCTCTTAAATGCTGATGGGCGAGACACCCTAACTTTATTCCTCCCAGTTAATTAGCAGTTAATCAGATGGTATCTGAACCTTACATCATGGTTGCTAAGTAATTGGTAATTTTCTCTCTCTCTCTCTCTCTCTCTCTCTCTCTCTCTCTCTCTCTCTCTCTCTCTCTCTCTCTCATGTAACGATAAAAATTGGAATATGTGAGGTCAAGTAAATATCTCTCTTTCTCTCTCTCCTCTGTCTCTCTAACAATAAAAATTGGAATATGTGATGTCAAGTAAATAGTGCTCTCTCTCTCTCTCTCTCTCTCTCTCTCTCTCTCTCTCTCTCTCTCTCTCTCTCTCTCTCTCTCTCTCTCTCTCTCTCTCCCTGTAACGATAAAAATTTTAATACGCGATGTCAAGTAAATCTCTCTCTCTCTCTCTCTCTCTCTCTCTCTCTCTCTCTCTCTCTCTCTCTCGTAACGATAAAAATTGGTATATGCGATGTCAAGTAAAGCTCTCTCTCTCTCTCTCTCTCTCTCTCTCTCTCTCTCTCTCTCTCTCTCTCTAACGATAAAAATTGGAATATGCGATGTCAAGTAAAGCTCTCTCTCTCTCTCTCTCTCTCTCTCTCTCTCTCTCTCTCTCTCTCTCTCTCTCTCTCTCTCTCTTTCTCTGTAAGATAAAAATTGGAATATCTCAAGTAAATCTCTCTCTCTCTCTCTCTCTCTCTCTCTCTCTCTCTCTCTCTCTGATAGCATTACAGAAATGGAGTATATTATGTCAGGGAAATGTCTGCATCCATTTTCTTCGCTGTCCTTAAAACAAATTTTTATTCCATTTTCTCAGTCAATCGTTTTTGTATAGAATTTATCTTATCAATTCAGTGTTACTTAGTTTCAAAGACGCGTCGCTGTTCATTTGTGTACTTGAATTTCTCCTCCTTCGTTGTAGGAAGGAACCGCAACAAGACTGAACAGAACCGATGTCTTGTGAAAGAAGGAATTAAGAGACGAGATCAGATAAACCTGCGAATAAGACTCGAAAGAGGAGGAGAGGAGACCGACTCAAGGGTCACAGGTGTAGGTGGGGTCAGGGTGGAAAAGGTCAGGAGGTGAAGGAATGAGGCGGGGTAGGCGAGGTCACCAAGCAGGGACGTAGGATGAGAGGGAGGGGGAGTTTTTTGGGGGGAGGAGGTGAGGGAGGGGTCATGGTTGAGGTCCAG